>NC_053124.1:3692976-3927976 GCF_010015445.1 Perca fluviatilis | reverse complement strand
TTGTCATTTTGAGCACAATTAAATTTTTTTGTATTCTATGGCTCAGCGAACTTAAAATGTAACACTCAACATAGGTCAATGTTAGGGGTGGTACGGTTCACAAAACCCACGGTTCGGTTCGTATCACGGTTTTAGGGTCACGGTTTTCGGTTCAGTACGGTTCTTATTTTTTCTTTAACACTCCAGAATATACTTCAGCATATAGCTAAAATTAGCATATTGAATGCATGTTGCACAAAACGTGCACACAGTGGCAGTTCTATATTGTTTTATTTCATCATAGGTAACGTAAAATCCCAAATGTTCCCACACACCAGACTATAAAACGACACTGGCGCATCCTCCAGCTCTGGGCAGCCTCTCCCCACTTGACATTTCTGCAGGTGACGTGACGCGGCGCAGCGCGCCCCCACTCCACTTGAGGAGCGGGCGGGGCCGGTGTCTCTCAAAATCTGATGAAAATCTTTTAAACTGACCTTTGTCGATCTTAAATGAAGACAAATTCAGCAACTGCATGGCCTACTTCTCGCTTAAAATGTTTTCAGAAACACGTTTCGGTGAACTATTTTAGTACAATATGAGATCGTATTCTGAACGAACCGCCATGACAGCTTGTTTTGAAATTTGGGACCAAACAAGTCCCATGTGACGCAATCGTCCAATCAGCTGCCATGGGTTGCGTTTGTCACGCCCATCCCGCTCGTCATTTCCAGTAACTGTTTTAACATAGGTGTCGAAAGTGGGCACTACGGCAGTAAGAGGTTAGTGCACATTAACAGTGTACTGACGAACCGTGCGGTACACACACGCTCCGAACCGAGACTAGTGAACCGAGCGGTTCGGGTGTTTTTTCATGAACCGTACCACCCCTAGTCAATGTACTATATAAAAATGTCTGCATCATGAATCGTGTGTGTGTATGGATGTATGGATGTATAGATGTATGGATGTATAGATGTATGGATGTATAGATGTATAGATGTATAGATGGATAGATGGATAGATTGATTGATTGATTGATTGATTGATTGATTCACTCACTCACTCACTCACTCACTCACTCAAACACACTCACTCACTCACTACCGGTCAAAAGTTTTAGAACACCCCAATTTTTTTAGTTTTTTATAGAAATTTTAGCAGTTCAAGTCCAATGAATAGCTTGAAATGGTACAAAGGTAAGTTAAAAAAAAGAAAGTAAGGTTACCCAAAACTGAAAAATAATGTACATTTCAGGGAACAAGAAATGGGTAAAGCTGTTCTGCAGCAATGGAGGTTGATCAAGCTTTGAAAGTTGGTGCTACCAATTCCCACAGGTGTTCCAACTTGTCTGGATTACTTACAACCCCCTCTGTTTGTATAAAAGTATTGTTGGAAAACACTGTGGTACCACACCCTCGTGAGCATTATTTGAACAGTATTGTATTGCAGAAAGTAGTGTGTTGCTATAAAAATAGCGGGAAAAAAGGCAATTAACAATGGAAGAGAGACAGACCATCATAACACTTAAGAATGTTGGTCTTTCCTACAGAGAAATTGCGAAGAAATTCAAGGTGTCAGTGAGTACAGTATTCTTCACCATCAAATGGCACTTAGAAACTGGGGGAAACTCTTACAGGAAGAGGTCTGGCAGACCCAAAGCCACAACAGAATCAGAAGACAAGTTTCTGAGAGTCAACAGCTTGCATGATAGGCGGCTCACAGGACAACAGCTTCAAGCACAGCTTAATAGTGGTCGTAATAAGCAAGTCTCAAGTTTCAACTGTAAAGAGAAGACTTTGAACTGCAAGTTTGATAGGTCGAGTTGCAGCAAGAAAGCCATTGCTAAGACGTCAGAAAAAGAAAAAGAGGCTTACCTGGGCCAAGAAATCTCGTCAATGGACTACTGAAGACTGGAAGAAGGTGCTATGGACTGATGAATCAAAATTTGAAATCTTCGGTTCATCACGCAGGATTTTTGTACGCCGTCGAGTAGGCGAAAGGATGGTTCCTCAGTGTGTGACATCAACTGTCAAACATGGAGGAGGAAGCGTGATGGTCTGGGGCTGTTTTGCTGGATCCAGGGTTGGTGATTTGTACAGAGTGAAAGGCACCCTGAACCAAAACGGTACCACAGTATTTTGCAACGCCATGCAGTACCCTCTGGTGTGCGCCTAGTTGGTTATCCTACAGCAAGATAATGACCCAAAACATAAGTCCAAGCTATGCCAGAACTACCTTAGCAAAAAAGAACAAGATGGTATGCTTAAAAACATGGAGTGGCCAGCACAGTCACCAGACTTAAACCCCATTGAGCTGGTTTGGGATGAACTGGACAGAAAAGTGAAAGCAAAGCAACCTACAAGTGCCACACATTTATGGGAACTTCTGCAACAGAGTTGGGAAGAACTTTCTGAAGAATATTTGATTTCCATTGTAGAAAGAATGCCACGTGTGTTCAGCTGTTATATCTGCCAAAGGGGGCTACTTTGATGATTCAAAAATTTAGAAATATAAATTGATTCCATGATTTCTTTTTTAACTTAAATTGTTCATTTGTTCTATTCTTTCATTTCAGAGTACAATAAGACATTGAACTGCATGAATTTCAATAAAAACCTGGAAAAATTGGGGTGTTATAAAACTTTTGACTGTATGTGTATATCTATATATCTATACATGGAATGTTTACATTAACTCCCAGTTACTTCTAAGATTGTATTTCTTTCTTCAGGTGTACATAGCTCGAACAGAAGGTTCCTCTATGGGAAAAATTAGCTGGAAGTTTGACTTTGCACCGGCGGGAATGAAGATAAAGTCTGTCTCGATCATGGCCAGTAGCCAGACCTTCCACTCTGGGAAAGTCTGCTGGCACTTGCAGGCAGGCCAGATTACTACAGAGTTCTCTGGAGGTATGGTTATGTAATATATGTTCTGATCAAATACTCTAAATGTAATTGTGTGACATGAATCCCTCCTAATGATTTCCTCTCCTGTGTTTGAACTTTCAGATGGGAAGATGCAGTCATTCCAGAGTCTATCCGGCTCCTCAGAGTTCACTATTGTAGCAGGACTCAGTGGTGGAGAAGAGGAGACGTCATGGCAACACTCTCAGCTCTTTAGACAAAGCTTGAAGGAGATGGAGGAGTCTTCATTTGAAATCCTCATCCACTTAGACAATGCTTAACAGTAGTTTTAATTAACATAATCGGGTCCCTCGTTTGACAACTAACTCACTAACTGCTTTGAAAAGTTCCGAGCTAATTGTTTTGATGATAGTTTTGTATGACAAATCAGTGCAATATTTTAATTTGTCAGTCTGCCAGGATGATTGAATATGCATGGCCTAATGATACATGAATGAAGCATGGATTTTATTCCTATCAACAGATGTCACACATTTTAAACATTTGACTGCTCGCAAAATAACAAATAAGACATGCAGTATACAATAAAAAGGGTTTTAAAGATATAGATATAGCATTTGTAAAATGTGCCCTTCACTGTGAATGTGTCTGTAATTTGTGATACAAGGAGACATTCCACACAGCAAACTGGGGTTAAGGCCCTTGTCAGCACAGGTTGCTCCAGTTATGCTAGTAATAAACAATTGTGCCATTTATTTTTGGCTATGGAATTTGTTCACCTCTCCATGCCCAGTTACATCCATGTGTATAATTATAAATTGAGTGCTGTTAGTGTTAGTGTGGTGGAAAGTGCTGAATGTTAGGAAATATCTGGTGGTATAATAAAGATATTTTTGCAGTCTGGTAGTGGCTACGCCAATGTATGCATTACATTATACCTTGTTGATGTATCAAGATAACTGGTCTAGTCCATGGACGTATCAAGAGAACGGTGAAGTCTTATAATGATGAAGCTAGTTTTTGCCGCCATCTTGCGTCAAAAAAATACCATAGGTCACTAAAATGTTGGCTTTTCGTATTGGTCGAAGTACCGGTGCCTTCGAAAAAGCAGCCACCTGATTGGTCTGTTTATCTGCGAGGCGATTCGCCGTCTATCTTGCAGATGGCGGAGCCGGACAGCGGTTGCTGCTGCTAGCTAATCGTTTTGTTTCTAAATGAAATGTGAAATGTGCATCGTTTTGAGAGCATTTTAGTTAAACTCCTATTTTATTCTCTTGAGTTTTCACATGAAATTGTAAGTCTTATTTAATGCGCGCGTTTTGTACAGTATTTATTTGGCAGCAAGTAGCCCGGTTAGCATCTTTGTTGGAAGTTTAGGCCTACTGTGCCTCCGCTTGTCGATTTTAACAATAGCCGCGATACCCTCCCCTACTCTGCTTGTTTTGATACATTCAAAGGATTACCTTTAAGCAAACGGAGAAAGAACATGGACGATAAACAGGTTTGGGTATCTTTTAGTAACTGAGACATTTGTTATGCTAAAGGACATTTAATCTCACTGGAATTGAAGACATTTTGCGAGGTGAAATCACAAAACATTAGGATCACAAAGGAAGATGTCCAACGGCGCAGCAGGAAGCGGGGGTCTTTCGTGGATGGTAAGTTAGTGTGTCTACTAACCACTAACTAACGATAACGAATTTACAGATTTATCATCTAAACTGCTTTTGTAACGCCTAAAAGTGTTAGATTCACCTTAGCACAGTGCACTGGTGTCTGTTAAAAGCATACGCTCGCATTTAACGTTAGCTAAATCTTCCGTAGTGCCTATTCTCCTATCCGATTCAACGTAACGCTTGTTAAAGAGCGGTCAGCTGTGGACTCTGTTCAAATTCTGACAAGGTTTTAAAGGCCCTAGCGTTACCCCTGATGCAGGAACGGTTTTTACACATTTAACAACTGAAAGGCGCAAGCAGAGACTCCTAACGTCTTGTCTCATTATGAGGACCCCGGGACCACAGTTCATGACGTTAACAACCTTAAAAATAAAGACAGAATCAAACTAAACGGAGAAAAACAATTGACAATTGTCAATTAATTACCAATGTTCAGTAAACAATACAACGCAGCTTATAACAAACATTGGGTGCACTGTTGTTATTATTACGGTATAAATTAATGTTCTCTCGGTGAGTCTCCTATCTGGTTCCACTGGTGTCTAAAGGTCCCAGTGTTGACCGGTGAGGAACATTAGAAGTGAACTCGCTGTGCCTAAGTTAGTAAATCACTTTGAAGCGAATGTATTACTGATGTTACGTGTTTAACTGAACTTGTCTAACTTATGCACATCTTGAAGTATGCTTTGGGAGATGTGTACTATTGCCATTGAGCATGGTTTTTCAATGGCGTAGGGGTTCGACACTAGAAGTAACCAGTATCTACCTCCGTTGAGATACAGTACCTACAAACACACGTTGCGACGTTAAAGAATTGCAAATTTGTGGAACATTGATATTATTGAAAATTTCATCCATTCCAGTGAAAATTAAAGTTGCATTAAATACATTTGTGGTGCAATTTGTGACTCATGTTCAACTCCTATCCTAACTGCACTGTTAATTAGTATGTGCATCACGATCTGTGAGGTGAGTTTGTGGAATGGTTTGGACTAGGTGCTAAAACATTTTACAAAAGTTTAAAAAGTTGTAAAAACAATTGTGAGGGTGGGTTAGTATACCGATTGTTCTGGGGTGGGTGATTAGGGTAATGGGTTGTTTGGTGCAACATTTTAAAATGTTTGGTAGGTGTTTAAAATTATACATGTTTTTTTATGTAGATTTGCTATCTTGCTATACAAAATATATAATATACACAGTTGAATGAGGGGTGTGAAAAATTAAAAGCTTTGGCTTCGTCCCACTCCCTTTTCGGACAGATTGAACATATCGTTTGTAACACTTAATAGATATTGCTTTTCCTTTTGGTATGTTGCTATGCACTTAATGTGTTTATATTTTATTGTATTTTTTTTGTTGTTCGAAATAAAAATAAAGAAATAAATTTGATGTTGTGATTGAAATTTTTGTTTGCATTCCTTAAAGTAAAGGTTTCTTTTTTTGTCTGGCATATTAATGTTAAAGTCAAGTATGTACATCATAATAATGAATTGCCTTTAAATATTACTGAAATCTCACATATTATGCTCACTAACATTTCGAACTTGATAATTAACCTTTACAAATATTACAGTCTTATGGAATAGAGAGATAGAAGACTTAAAGTCTTCAGTATTAAAGCTTTAGTGCAGAACTTTTTGATATTAATGAACGTCCGTTACATTCAAGCCATTGCCAAATGAGTTGCTACAAAGCTAATCAAGACTATCATCTCCACACAACTTTATCTGTATTTCTCAATATGACTGTGTCCAGAAGATTGTGTCGTCCGGTGACTTTCCCGTGCAGAAACTTGAGTGAAGATAATTACCTCTTCTGAAGATCGTTTTTTTTTTAATCCTCTGTGTCCTCCTTGGACAGGCAACTGTGTGGAGGAGGTGGGGAGGTGGTGCGCGATCAGAGAAGACTTGTATCATGTGGATGCGCTGACAGTGTTGTTGTCATTACTTAGAATTCCTGACGGGGGAGACAGAAACTACACACTATAGCTTTAAACACAACACAAGCCTTCCAATTACAGTGCAATGACCGGTAGTTTGCTTCTGTTGATTATGTGTCACTAAATCACAAAGCCACAGCGGTCCAAAGGGTTCCACTGGCAGTGGCCACGGATAATCAAAATAATTTTTTTATGCAGGTACATACATAGTTATATGTGTGCTAATAACAGAAAAAATTCTGCCAAACAGGAGGCTGCGAATGGCAGAGGTGATACTGGCAAGATGGAAGGGACCAAGAAAGACAAGGCCGGTTCCAAGTTGTCTGTGGAGAGAGTGTACCAGAAGAAGACCCAGCTCGAGCACATTCTTCTCCGTCCAGACACGTACATCGGCACCGTGGAGCCCATCACCCAGGTGAGTCCAGAGGAAAGTGCCTTCCATTGTTGAGGATAGACTAGGGCTGCACAATGTATAATTGTTTTATCGTCATTGCAATATTACCGGCTGCAGCAAAACGCATCGGAACAGGCTGCAACATATTGCAAAAGACACTATAGAAAATATCCGTAGAAAACTGCACTTAATAATCGTCTTTTTAAGTGGTGCCTTTTTTATTCAATTCAATGTTCAGTTTGTTCAATAAAAGAATGTTGGAAATAATTTTCTTTCATTCATTTTAAATTCGAACAAGCAATTTGTTGTATTTTAGCAAATACTGAAAGCAGCAGAAATGTAGAACTGAGTACACTTTAATATCTGTTTATCGCAAGTAATGTTTTCATATTATTATTTGTCATATCTTGCAGCCTTAGGATAGACTGCAGAGCCCCCAGAAATACACTGTAATTCATCAAAAGTGCACATTTTTTACATATTGGCATTATGTTACAACAGGACCGCTGGATATTTCTCTGTGAAAATGGTTCTGGTAATCTGTCTACTACTCAATATTTTCGTACCGTTTTCTGCACAGGTGTGATCAAAACTAGTCACATAAAGCTTGACGCGTTTGCTATTCCTTCTGCCTTTGGGACACTCACTGTTAGGGCTGAACGATTTGGGGGAAGAAATCTAATTAGGGCCCGAGCGCCGACAGCGACGAAGGCCCTATTGAAACTGAAGGAATTATTGTTTCTTTCTTTCTTTTTCCCGTCAAATAAATTGCCTTTTTGAGGGGCTTGACATACTCAAAAACTCACCAAATTTGGCGGTCGCATCAAGTCTGGTGAAAATGTACGTATTTTAAGGGTTTCGGGAATAGGCGCACAAAAATGGCTCGCTAGCGCCCCCTAGAAAGTTAAAGAAATTGAGCCCTTGCAGTGCGTTTAACGTAGACTCACAAAACTTGGTACACATATGTAGCATGTCAAGATGTACAAAAAACTTCATTAGAGTCATACCCTAAACCCAACAGGAAGTCCGCCATTTTGATTTCAAAGTTCGAAATTAGTGCGATTTTGGCCATTTCCACATGTCGTACTTTAACGAACTCCTCCTAGAGATTTCATCCGATCACCTTCAAACTCGGTCTGTGCCATCTTAAGATGTTAAAGATGAAAAGTAGTTAAAAGAAAAACTTTTCGTCATAGGGCGTGACCGTGGCGGAGCGGCCATTTTGTGCGTTTCGCTGCCGAAACAGGAAGTGGGTGTAACTCGAGAGCTTTAATTGTGATTTTTCTTCCAGATGTTGCGATTGCTATTCGATTTGCGATTTAAAAACATGTATAATAAATGTAAAATCCACTGAAAATAGGACATTTCTGTAACCAATCTGTGTTAACATTATTCCAGCATTTTTCTTGTGAAAAAACAGTAAATATAATAATAAAAAGAGGAATTAAAAATGTTACATCAAACATTCAACTAAATATTGCACATTTGATTAATCGCGGTCTTCACGATTAGCTAATCGCATTCTTTTAAATTGCAATCTCGATTTGAAAACGATTAATCTTTATGGATTTTATGGTGAATGAAAGGCTTGATCTGACGAAGTAGGTCATTGAATCAAATCGAAGCATTGACGGCAATGCTGCTGCCAGTTCTGCTGTTGTTTAACTTTTTCTACTTCTTCTAGTCTGTAGAAAGAGCAACGTCGGTAGCCTTTGCTCATTAGCGCCATCTCTGTTCAGGAGAAGACTGCAACTAGTGTCGCGACCACCAGCGCAGGTATAAATAGTCACGCCGATTTCATGACGTCACATATGCATGCGCCAGTTCGGCTGCGGTTACTGTAAAACACGCTTAAGTGGGTTAAGGAAAATAGAACTGCGTAAACAGTCTGGTAAGTTCAGAAAATGACATCACTTGACTTTAATGCAGCCTTTAAACTAGGTAATCTATTACTGCTAATAAGCTTACACGTGACTATGTTTACCTATCTGCTTATTTGCATACTCTTAACTTTGTTGTTTTTATGGTCACAGCTACCAATGAGTGTTCCACCCTGAACTTAAAATTATTTGTATATATATTTTTTTTTTTTCTTTTAGCAAATGTGGGTTTTTGATGAAGAAATAGGAATGAACCAGAGGGAAATCACCTACGTTCCTGGGCTGTACAAAATCTTTGATGAAATTCTGGGTGAGTAAATCCACACTGTTCCCTTTAGCACTCTAATCTGCAGTTAATGTGAAGGTTCATTTGTCATTTGAGATTGTCCCTCTTCTATTGAAGGCTTATTATCGCCTTTTAAAAACGTCAGCGTTGTTCACTGAATCCCAGTCTGCTGTTGGCACTGTGCAGCAGAATTGATCTAGGACTGTATGTGGAGATTAGTTTCCCTCTGTGAGCTTGTCTGTGTGCCCTGTTTGCAGCCGGGATGGACATTTGTGAAAAAATTTAAAGTTGACGGAGAACTCATTTCAGTGTTTTTGGCAGCTCACGGTCAAAGCTCCAGTTATTTAAAAAAAAAAATGTTAACCTGGTAAAGTGCAAGCGTGCTCAGTCAGCACTCCTCAGCTAAATAAAGGTTGATAAAGCAGTTGTACATCTATTTGTTACATGTTAGTTTTAAGGACTCAGTACGATGTGGGAGTAATGATGCCTCTCTAGTAAGGCGCAGCAGTGTTATCTGGGCTCACAGCATGGGAGTGCGGTTGATGATTGCTTTCATATTTTAATGGCAGGTTCATTGTCTGGTTATTACTGCTGTGGCCTGTGTGATTACACAAATGCCCAGGCTGGTAGCAGATATTTAAGGCAGGCTCACACAAAAAATACAAGTTAAACTTTCTTTATGTGTGAATGAAAAATTCTAATTCTTAAAAAAATGTTGGTCATTGAACTGAACCAAGTGGGTTACATGATTCTTATTCGGTTGCTTTAGTATTGATATTGTACTTACTTTTTATTTAGATATGATCACATTTGCAGTGAAGGTGATCATTTGCCATCACAAATATTTACCTCACCATATAAAATAGGTATAAAATCTCCCAGAGAATATTATTGCCTTTTTACATGCAGCAACAATTATTAATTTTTTTTGAAGATACAGTACAGGTTGTTTCCTATCACAACTTCCCCAGTCCCACATCCAGCATTTTACTGTCTCCAAGGATCTCATAACCCGCTGAAACATACATTCTCCTAAATAAAATACTTTTTACATGACCAGAAGATGTTTGGAATGATAAGCATTCACGTGCCATTTCAACTAATCCATTAATAAAACATTCTCTAGTTTTAGCTTCTCAAATGTGAGAATGTGCTGCTTTTTTTTCTATTGTAAATAATAATGTAAATTGAATGTCTGTGGATTTTGGATTTGGACATTTGAAGACACAACTTTGGGATCTGTGGTTTATTTATGTTGTTTTCCCCCCTGTGACAGTCAATGCAGCAGACAACAAACAAAGGGACAAAAACATGAATGCCATTAAGATCACCATTGATCCGTGAGTACAATGTTTCATAATATAATTTCCAAAAAGAGTGTACCAAGTATGTACCTTTGACAAAATACTGTATATCCCCTCCACATGTTGGATTTTGACTTAACGTTGATCATTTCTTAGCCTGGTTGACACCAGACCCTTCTCAGTTGTAACTGAGAGTGGGTCTGAGCAAGGTTCATCCAAAGCCCATTTCCAAAGGGGCGTCACCAATGGACGTCACTCAAATGCCTCTGGGCGCAATTGGTTAGTCCTTCAACCAATCAGACCAAAGATCTGTGTGATGTAGCAGCGACAGCGGTATCAATGGGTTGCTGCGCTTCGGTGGCCACCATGTTGAATGTAAACAAAAAGTTGCTTGCCGTCGCTGCGCTATCGTCATCGTGTAAAGCCCGCCTCAACGGTTGTGATTGGTGCCTCGATTTGGAAAAATTGGAAATGGGCTTGAATGGGCTCTTGGCCAGACAGACTTGCAGAGCAAATCTCAAATTTGCCGGAAGTTTGTCAGGGTTTTCCCAGGCTAATCATTTCTTTCTTGTCCCATGACATGTGATGTAAATGTATTTGTGGCTTTAATGAGCTCATTACACCGTTAGAAACAGGCCCTTTCTTTTCTCAGAGACTAGACACATGCAGTAGATGGTTGAGGTCTGAGACGTGGATCCAGGCGAAACTACAGTATAAAGAGCTTGTGCTGAAATGCACTGAGGTCTATGTGTGGTTCACCGCCAGCCTGCCAACAGCTTAAACAGCAGCGTGTCCTTCAGCGGAGCTGCTGCTCGCTATAATGTCCCCTGCTGTATAAATGATAGCATTAGTCCTGCCGCCACTCTTGGGTCTCTGTTGCTAATGTGGCTTTATAGAGATGTTAGTGCTCCTCTCCACAGCTCCCTCAGCCGGTTTTTGGGTGAGCTTATTAAGTACTGGTGTCATTATTTTGAGTCACCACAAATCTAACTGCATCCCATCATATCAGAGATAAGATGGTAAGATATGATGCATTTTAAAGTGCAACTTTACACCCTGTTTTTGCTCAAACACTGCACATATTCACAAATACATTCACACCCAGACAGTAGTCTCACATGCCAGACCTATCTCCAAAGCGCTGTGGAGTAAGGTCTGGTACACCACAAAAGAAAAAGCCACATACAATGATAGATTAAGTTAACTGTTGACACAATACAGTAACGTGAGCTATTGAAATTAGCCGGAGGTTAAACGTCATTTGCCCTTATCAGTGTATGTGTACTTCGTCCACAGCAATCCCACCAATCTGTCCCAGTTCGATATTCTTTTCCAGCAAACTTCACAGAGTACAGGGCAAAACAGCATTTCCACTCTGTTTTAATATTCTAGTCTAGCTCAACTAGACCAGAATATGTCTGGTTAGTAACCACAGACAATTGCCCCGTTCAGAATGAATATTTTCCGTTGGCCTGTACAATTATAGTTGAGGAGGTATACTACTAGCGTAATAATAGAAGTAGTATGGATGTTGCCCTGTACTTCAAGTGCATAGAGACAACATCACAGTCTTTTCAGGACATCAGTTCTTGATTTTTCTCTTGAAAAAAGCAAGTAACTACTGCTGCAGTGAAAGCTGTAGACTGGGATCAGAACTGAGTAGTAGTGTAATAAAATAACTTAAATGCAAATACTGGGTAATTTTACTATCAATCAACAAACTGCAAATTCTTTCATACTGGAACCAATACAATACTTGAGTTTTTCTGATAGCAAAATTGAAGAAATGTTTTTCTATGAAACCATTTACCAAATTAACCAAAACTTCTCAAATGTGTCCTTGTTAATTTTGTCTTAATACAAGGGATTCCATACAAGAACTTAGCCTAAATAAAATGCAGTGTAAAATTTGCATAATTATAGTCATACATTTCGAAATAAAAGTATTGGTTAATAATGCTAAGAATCTGCCTAGATATTTGATGCCTGGTTTCAGTACTTTGGATCTCTGTGGTGACACATTTCGATGGGTACACAAAAATAATTGAGTTTCACTTGGTCCTACACATAAATATATTTCAGATGGTCTGTGTCCAGGTTCTATTCATACAGCCTCTCTAACTCATCCCTGCCTTTTTCTTTTGCCTCCACCAGTGAGTCCAACACCATTTCTGTCTGGAACAATGGTAAAGGAATCCCTGTGGTTGAGCACAAGGACGAGAAGATGTACGTCCCTGCTCTCATCTTCGGCCACCTGCTCACCTCCAGCAACTACGACGACGATGAGAAAAAGGTCACAGGTGAGAGGAGACATCCTAACATCTTTATCAGTGGTTATTGAAGTCGCTAACTGCTGCAATGCTAACTGCTGTCTGCAATGCTAACTGCTGTCTGTAATGCTAATGCTAACGGCTGTTTGCAATGCTAACTGCTGTCTGTAATGCTGATGCTAACTGCTCTCTGTGATGCTTACTGCTGTCTGTAATGCTAACTGCTCTCTGTAATGCTAACTGCTGTCTGTAATGCTAATGCTAATGGCTGTTTGCAATGCTAACTGCTGTCTGCAATGCTAACTGCTGTCTGTAATGCTGATGCGACTCTGTGATGCTAACTGCTCTCTGTATTGCTAACTGCTGTCTGTAATGCTAACTGTCTGTTTGTCCCCAGGTGGAAGGAACGGCTACGGTGCTAAACTCTGTAACATCTTCAGTACCAAGTTCACAGTAGAAACTGCCTGCAAGGAATACAGACACAGTTTCAAACAGGTGAGGATGTATCTTCTGTTAAATATGCTTTGATAGTTTGATGTAGTGACACCACCAAACAAATTATATCTGGGTCGACTGTTCATGGTCCGTATTGATTTAAATTAAGTGACTGAAAGCCGTCCCTTGTTAACCGATCATTAAAGGGGTGATAGAATGATTATATATGGTATTTCACACTGTTCCTTATGGTCTCCTAATGGGGTATGTAACATTGGTTGGGCTGAAAATGGCCCAGGTGCTATTTTTTTTGGCCCTTATGCATCCCTATGTTTTGGCTCTATTTGGAACGACAGCTTTTCATCCAAATATGGTATGCTCGTGAATATTTAGATGAGCTGCGCGCTGATTGGTTGAGGAGAATCGCAATACACACACACTAGCGACACGCGCTGATTGGTTGAGCGAATCCAATACAAACACATTAGAGACACACACACACACACTGCTGCCCTGCGCACAGCGCACACACACAAACACAGACACACACACACTCACACACCGCTGCATACCGCACACACACAAACACAGACACACACACACTGACACACTCCGCTGCACAGCGCACACACACACAGGCACACTGACTGTTACATGCCCAGGCGAGAGCCGCAGCGGCTAAAACAGCCGAGACAAAATAAAAAAGTTTCGACACTTTCATTATAACTAGTGTAACGTTACTCTTGCGACATAAAAAAACCCTCCACCAAAGAATTAACTCAACTTGTAGCTAGTAAGCGTGGGGAGAGGAGAGTGAACCCCTGCAAGCCTGTCCTCTGCCAGTGCCTCTGCAGCGCTGTGTTAGATCCACAACTCCCTCTCGTCCGATATACTCGTTCTAAACCCTTTTCTCTCGGCCAGTAGGCTATTCCGTTGTACAGTCTGGAACACTGCATTTACGACCATGGTTCATTTTCACTATCCTTGCAAAACCTCCAAACTTTCTTCTTTTCTAAAGTACACAGCGCAGCTCGTGTGGGAGATCCTGACACAGCTCCAGCTCAGTGAGTCTGTGAAGGCGGTGAGGCCAACAGGGAAGGTAGCAAACCCGGCCATCAGCCGCCGCCTGTCTCGGCAGATTGTGGAGCTTGTGAAGTCCGACACTGACTTACCAAATTTGCAATTAGCCATCAATTTTCATAAAACGGCCCATATTTGAGTTTTACATAGTTGATTTCTCGCATAAAAAAATCTAAGAAGTGAATTTTGTAATGGAATAGCAGAGATCTGCACGACTTAGATTTAGAAGACTAACTGACCTCAGATCAGTTAGTGGCCTATGTAAATTTGGGGGCGTTACAAAGATAGAAGGTTGAGCCAAATGAGGAGGATTTGGGAGGTTGACGTCAACTTCCAGCTTTGTTCAGATTCGCCCGTTTTCAGAGGCAGTTTCAAATTGTGAGATTTGCAGAGGAAAGGGGTGTCAATGGGATTTTGAGGTTCTATGTATGTCCTATTTACCCTCCAAACTGTCGTTATTCAACTATGACAGGGTAAAATCGGTTTTGCATTCTATCACCCCTTTAACCCACAAGCAGGTAAAGTAGTGCCAGTGCATCTGTTCGGGAGGCTCAGACATACTTTCCCCATTCGTGTACAGCTGCGGACTTGTACCGGTCGCTCAGTCTTGATGTTTTGTGCATTATCGTCGACGCATGCAGCCACTTTCCTGGAACCGGGCACAAGTCAGCTGCTCTCCACAGAGCATTTGTCTAGCTGTGTCTGCCTGCCATATCCTGCGTGGCTGTAATCAATATGTTTTTGATTTCATCATCTTCCTCCATCTGAAAATGTATGCTTTTTTTGCGAAAAGAACGGCATTTTTACCTGCTTTGTACTGTAATACAGTAAATGCAGCAGATTCCTGTAAGAAGCACATAGTTGTGATTACAAGCTGTAGAAGCTGCCGTTGTGCTCCTCTACATCTTAAATTTAATTGTAGTCACCCCAAGGGTATGGTCCCGTGTGTTACAGACATTAATGACTGATTTGGTCTTATTGTAGCAAAGTATCAAATCTTTTCCAGTGCCAGGTGATATTTCATTGAAGTAATTGCTGTTTTATAGGGTTTTGACATGTCATATCTGAGGTAAGGTTGTGTATATTATCACCTTTTGTGGTTGCACCCTCAATGGTTGTATGGGTACAATTGTTAAGTCACCAGGTGTTTCATATCACGGATGTTTGAGAGAGGGACTAAATGCTAGGGCTGTCCTCGATTTAAAGAAATTCTTAGTCGACTAACACTCATACACTTTTGTTGTACATTAGTTGATTTAATCGACAGATCTGTAAAACTTGAGTTTTTTCACAAAGAATCGTGCAAAAGCACCACTTTTAAATCTTGTGTTTACCAGAAATGCGCTTTTAAGTTTCTTGTAAATAAGTATTTTAGCAATAAAAAAAAAAGACCAAGCGGCTAAAGAAATCCTAGTCTAAGACCAAAACAACCAATTGGTAGACTAATCGACTAAGAGGGGGCAGCTCTACTAAAGGCACTTGGTACAGTAAGGGTGGTCGGAGTTGAAGAGGATCATCCAGTTCCCCCTGTATAAAAGAGTTTATTACATTTTTATGTAATACAATAATCTAGAAGTGGATATAACTACTTTTTAGGCAATGTATGTGTGTATGTTACCATGTTTTTACTGTCCTTAGACATGGCAGAACAACATGAACAAGACCTCTGACCCCAAGATCAAGTTCTTTGATGGGGACGATTTCACCTGCGTGACGTTCCAGCCAGACCTGTCCAAGTTCAAGATGGACAAACTGGACAAGGATATTGTAGCACTCCTTACCCGCAGAGCATATGATGTAGCCGGTTCCTGCAGGGGGGTTAAAGTCACACTGAACGGGAAAAAAGTACCAGTAAGTCTCTTTCTCCATCTCGTTACCTATTTTTTTTTCCTTTGGTGTACTGTACTAGCTTTAAAGTTTGTGTTGAGGGTGGTCTAATATGGGATTAATTGTTTTGTGTGTGTTTTTGAGATATCAGCCATTGTGTTCTAGTTGATGCTCAGAAATCTTCACCAAATTTGAGATTTTCTGTAATTTACAGCTCCGGATAATGAGCAGCAAATGGTATTATGTTGTCTAAGCCTGATTTAGAGATTCCTGTTATTTTTTGCTTTTCTGGCATATTTTCTATGCAGAGTCCGACAGGGATCCAGAAAATAACAGTCCTGTCACTAGTGATTAATAGCCGAGAGAAAGCAATGTCTGTTGACAGCACATACTTTATTTAGACAATGTCCCTTTATTTCTAATCTGCGTTCTTTTCTAATGTTGTTTAATCATATATGTTAAGACATCTCTCCACTGACTCTTTTTGATGTTAATGCAAATATAAAACTTCATGTTCAGCTTTTCTCATGTCATCTCAACAGCACTAATTACAACAACAGAGTCATGTTATACTCACTTCTCTGCTGCTCTGAGTTTCTCTCATGTTAACAAAAATACTATTCACACCCTTCAGGTGCTTCTACTTTGCTGTTTGTTAGTCCACACAGCATTCCGGGATGGGAGAAAACGTGCTCTGGTTTATTGGCATTTTTTTTAAACCATTCACAATCGTGAATGGTGCTGCTGCAAAATAGCCTCGTGAAGGAACTTATTTTGGTGGAACGTGTACATCAAAAGTTGTTTTAGTCGTGCAACAGAAAACTCATATTGGACAGATAGTCTAGCTAGCTATCTGGATTTACCCTGCAGAGATCTGAGGAGCAGTTAACCATAGTCCTCATAAATCAACCGGAGTTAAGAACGCCAACACAAAGAGAGAGGAAGGGGACGGCCATCCAGCCGAAAATGCACGCATTCGGCGCAGTTTCCTGTGGCACCTGAACAATCCCGAAAGTTAAACGTCGTGGACATAGACTACTGTTAGTGAAACACAACACTTCCTTTACCTGTGTTTTCACATTAAAAACCCTACCAGCCCTGCCTATACTTGTAGTCTTTCAGTGTGAAACATGATGAACAGTACTCACCTTCCAAAGACTGTGTGGAGAGCAGTGTTTCCCACACATAGACTAATGTGTGGCGGTGCACCTCACTATCAACACCGGCCGCCGCACGTTGCGTTTCTACGGAGCCCCTAAGGGGACATGGGCAATCAAAAACCTTAAGTTTAGTTTCATGTGCTCAGGTGCACACGCAAAACCTTTTCATGTGCGCACATGAAAGTTTCACGTGAGCACATGAAAGTTTCGTGTGAGCACATGAAACTAAACCTTAGATTTGTTTTCGTGTGCGCTGCTTTGAAACCCATTTTGCGCTGTTATGAACAGCAGAGCCGCAGTACTGCAGCAATGAACTCCGGTTAGAAAGGATGGCGGCTAAAGATGAGTTTATATAGATGCCAAAAAGGCTTCAATTTGTCATAAGATAAATAGGATTTTGGGTTAGATTTTTTGACAGTTTTCAGTGGTTATGAGGAGCAATATAAGAGAGAAATTTGGGGATCAGTGATCGTTGTTTAGGTACATTAAACCACGTTAGGCTTTTTCACGTTAAGCGTTTAAGAATGATCCCGTTCAGTTCTCGTATAATTAATCGAACATTCTCTTTCCTTTTGTTTAATCCATTCTCCTTGCATTTTGTATACATCCACCTTTATCCATGGGTGAGT
Organism: Perca fluviatilis; assembly: GCF_010015445.1. Lineage (NCBI taxonomy): Eukaryota > Metazoa > Chordata > Actinopteri > Perciformes > Percidae > Perca > Perca fluviatilis. The sequence goes on along the minus strand of NC_053124.1, from coordinate 3,910,250 downwards.
TGGCCAGATGTTTTTAACTGTTCATAAATGAAAGTAATTGCCCGATCCAAATCGCTGTATCCCGGAACATAATACAAGACTTTAAAATCTGTTTTAAATGTCGTATCAAAACAATATAATGGTGACGACGCAAAGCAGCAATGTCCTTATAATGAAGACCTAGATTAAAATATAGTGCAGCTAATTAACTGTACTGTGGTCATTCTCTAGCTGTATCTAGTATGGCCCAGGCTACAGCTGTCATGTGCCTACACTAGTTTTGTGTGCTCACACGAAACTTTCTAAACTAAACTAAACTTTAGGTTTTCCGTGTGCACATGAAAGCTTCACGTGAGCACATGAAAGTTTCACGTGAGCACATGAAAGTTTCGTGTGAGCACATGAAACTAAACTTTAGATTTTTTTTGCTCATGTCCCCTTAGGGGCAACGTACGTTTCGATTTTTTAATTTTTTTTTTAAACTCTATTTAAAACACGTTCTTCTGCATTTCCTTTCCCTGCTCTCCTCCGTCTCTGTCACTTGTGTCTCGCTCACACAGACACACACACACAGCTCCTCCCACCGTGCGGTGTTTGGTGTTTTTAGCCCCCAACGTTGTCTTCCAGGCAGCGCGGCAATGGTTATAGTTAGGGTTAAGGTGAGGGTAAGCTGCCTGTAAGGCGACGTTTGAGGCTTAAAACACCATCGAGCCCACGTGCACACAGCGTCTGTCTCCATAAAGGAGAGAAGGCGGCTGGCGAAATTCACAAGTTCACGAAAGGTTAGTATCTATCTCGTGAACACTTTTACAATATCCCACATTCACAATCACGACCCGACTCTTAGCAAACAAGCAATTGCGCCTGCTTTAGAAAGTTAACTAGTCGCAAGTTTGTGGTAAAATGCAGTTGGGTTGTCTAGGTCAAAACACTATATAGCAGCTGTGAATCAAATAAACGTATTATAAATAATGTTATGTCATTTTTTACTCTTGCACTGAATGTTTGCTGCCTCAATCCAGATGAGTATTGAAAAGTATTTTCCGCGACTGAAAAAGGCACTCATTGAGGATGAGGACCGGGTATCAGTCTGAAACAGAGCTGAACACCCCCCGCCACAAATTGCTTTCTAATCTGTGGGAAACACTGGAGAGAGTCACATAGTTGATACTGTTACAATTAATACTACTAATAGTCATAAAGTTCAGTTTCACATGCCTGAATGGAAGAGTTACTGTCGGTGCAAACTAAAATCAATGCATAAACAAAGTTTGAAAAGATACAGGCTAGTTTATGCTACCAAGCATTTTGTTACATATTCATAACGCATCATATTATGTTCAGTATTTTTAATGGATCATCTTTCCAGTTAAACTGTAATTGCAAATCCAAAGATCTGTAATTGCAAATCCAGAGATCCGCATATTTGTGTATATGTATTAGTTTTCATGACAATTTTACAAATGGGGAAAGATAACAAAATTTGAGACTCTCAGACGTTGCTTAGATATTTGATATCATTGCTGTCATTAATGAATTGTTGCTTTTTTCCCTACATTTAATGTTCATGAATATTATTATCTATAGTAATTTACTCATAACATTTTCTGCAGCTGTGGTCCATGACTTATGACAGGCCTGACAGCAGATGTGATGGTGTTACATAGGTAAATATTACCCGTTAAACCTAACTTGAATCTGTCTTTTCTGTGACTAAGGTTACTGGCTTCCGCAGCTATGTGGATTTGTATGTGAAGGACAAACTGGACGAGACGGGCGTTGCTCTGAAGGTGGTGAATGAGACTGTGAATGATCGCTGGGAGGTTTGCCTCACCCTGAGCGAGAAGGGATTCCAACAAATCGGCTTTGTCAACAGCATCGCCACGACCAAGGTATATTAACAGTGAAAAAAGTGCTTCAAGTAAACGATAAAAAATTTGGTTTCTAACACTGAGGGTGCTCATGTTTCAGGGCGGCAGACACGTTGACTATGTGGTGGATCAGATAGTGTCTAAACTTATTGAAGTGGTGAAGAAGAAGAACAAGGCGGGAGTGACGGTCAAACCCTTCCAGGTAGGGTAATGTGTGATTTTTCTGCAACATTTGTAACTCAAGGCGACTGTGGTGGTTTCATTGCAGGCGTGTGTTACAATTTTTTTATTTAAATTGACCTTCCTCTGAATTGCGCTTCAGGTAAAGAACCATATCTGGGTGTTTGTGAACGCACTGATCGAGAACCCCACCTTTGACTCCCAGACCAAGGAGAACATGACTCTCCAGACCAAGAGCTTTGGGTCCAAGTGCCTTCTGTCAGAGAAGTTCATCAGGGCTGTAAGGACACACTTCTCATTCCAGTTTCGACTCCTCACTCTGCTTTTCGGTTGCCGGTGTAAAATAGTTTAGCATCAGTCATGAAAGGATTTTGTCTCTTTGTCACCCACAGGCAACCAACTGTGGGATCGTTGAGAGCATACTCAACTGGGTAAAGTTCAAAGCTCAGACCCAGCTTAATAAGAAGTGCTCATCTGTGAAGTACAGCAAGATCAAAGGCATTCCCAAGCTAGACGACGCCAACGATGCCGGTGTGTTAAGTGTGATTACTTATTTTTGATTAATAATTATTTTATTTTTCTTTCTTTTTTTTTAAACAAAATACAAAACAAAAAACTCGCTACATAAACAAAACCCCCCCCCCCCCTTCCGTCATCACCACCCACCTACATAAAAATCAAGAAAAGATGACACAGTAACAATACAATACAATATTCCAGATCATTCAACAAAATAATAACAAAATAGACAATAAACCAAATAAACATATGTATAAATGACAACACCATAAGCCCATCATACACGTCTCTCCCCCGCACAAAGCTTCGTAGGAGTTCTCCAGAAAGCTCTGGTACTTTCCCCATTTTCTAGTTTATAATACATCCAATCTGGCAAACCATTTATATGACATTTTTTCAAAAGCTGCCACCCTAGCCGCCTCACAGGCCCACTCCTGGATTGACGGCACCCCTTCATTCTTTCATCCTTTTAAAATAATCTGTGTGGCTATCATTAAACTAGTCTGGACCCAGCTTCTTATGTGTTTATCCATTCTGTTTAGGATTGACCCATCTCCAGAACAAATAATCCCGCAGTCCTTGCGATCCGACATAGGTTTTCATGTATCCCGGTCCAACATTCCTGGACCTTATCACAGGACCATAGGACATGAAGTAATTGGCCGTCCTCTGACATTTGTGATTATTTATTAAAGGGGTGATAGAATGATTATATAGGGTATTTCACACTGTTCCTTAAGGTCTCCTAATGGGGTAATTAACATTGGTTGGGCTGAAAATGGTCTGGTTGATATTTTATTGGCCCTTATGCATCCCTGTGTTTTGGCCCTATTTGTAACCAGAGCTTTTCTTCCAAATATGGTATGCTCATGAATATTTAGATGAGCTGCGCGCTGATTGGTTGAGCGAATCCCCATACACACACATTAGAGACGCGCACTGATTGGTTGAGCGAATCCCCATACACACACATTAGAGAAGCGACAGAATCTCATATTCCAGACACTGCAATGTTTCATTACCAAATTCACTTCTGAGACTTTTTTATGCGAGAAATGAACTATATAAAGCTCAGATATGGCCCGTTTTATGAAAATTGATGGCTAATTGCAAATTTGGTAAGACGTGTCGGACTTTAGGAGCTCCACACAGTCTGACGAGAAAGCGGCAGCCTGCTGGGCTCCATATCCAGGGAAAAGTCACCCTTTGTGGATTACTGCACTACCGGGGCTCTGCGGCCGGCTGCCGGGATAACTATATTTAAAGTTTGAATTTCGTCACGGGACTTATATCACAGCTACCCCAAGGACTTACAAAGCTAACAAAAGCTAACAGTCTGATTTGAATTTAAGGCATTTTTATGAACGTGAGGGGTCTTGTTAGGAGGAGCAGCTAGCTAGCTATGTGTCCCATTCAATACAATGGGAAACGATTGCGGCTAGCTAGCTACACTTTCGGCATAACTATAGTATATTTACGGTTTGAATTTCGTCACGCCACTAATATAACATCTACCCCAAGGTCTTATAAAGCTAACCGTTGTCCAATTTCAAATTAAGGCATTTTTGTGAACGTCGGGGGTCTTGTCAGGAGGAGCAGCTAGCTAGCTGCGTGTCCCATTCAATACAATGGGAAACGATTGTGGCTAGCTAGCTACACTTTCGGCATAACTATAGTATATTTACAGTTTGAATTTCGTCACGGCATGTATATTACAGGTTCCCCAAGGTCTTACAAAGCTTAGCTAACACTTGTCCGATTTCGGATTTCAATTTAATGCATTTTTGTGAATTTCAGAGGTCTCGTTAGGAGGAGGCTAGCTAGCTCTCATTGATGGACTCCATCTCACCGCGGGCTCTATCAATGAGACTCGCGGACAAGAGGCGTTTATTTCCCCAATCATTTGTTTAAATAACTCAACACACATATCCATTAGAAGATTAACTGGAACCTGCAGTAAGAGATGGCGGGCGTAACAAGCTTGCTGACCACGCTCTCAGTCACACACTGGCCATTTAGCAGGAAGAGGGGAGGGAGAACAGCGAGCTGCAGGCCCTGGAGCTCTGTCAGGGCGGCGGCATTTGGTAGTTGCGCAGATATTGAGCACCGCGGGCTGCCAGCTGTGATGGAGCTCACAGCAGGCCGGGGTCTGTGAAGGACAGGCAGGGCGGCGATGTAGCAACCCAGGCACGACACAGTCGGACAAAATTTGCAATTAGCCATCAATTTTCGTAAAACGGCCCATATTTGAGCTTTACAGTTGATTTCTCCCATAAAAAAGTTTCAGAAGTGAATTTTGTAATGGAATAGCAGAGATCTGCGCGACCTAGATTCAGAAGACTACCTGATCTCAGGTCAGTTGTGTAGCCTATGTAAATGTTGGGGCGTGACCGTTCTCTTAATACATCCATGGGCGTGACAAAGGTACAGGTCCTGAGATGCTGACGTCAACTTCTAGCTTTGTTGAGAATCGCCCGTTTTCAGTGGCAGTTTCAAAATATGAGATTTTCATAGTAAAGCGGTGTCAATTAGAGTCTGGATCGGGCCGAATTTTTCTGTCCGAGGCCGGCCCGTGTCCGACAGAGCCGTGTCCGAACCCGGCCCGAGCCTGACATGCATTAAGAAATTTGTGTCCGAGCCCGACACAGTTAAAATCTCATTTGTTTTTCCTCATACTAAAGACACATGTGGGCTACGTTTGTGGAAAAAGTTTATTAAGCAACTGTAGGAAGGCATTCGGAAATGTCAACAGATGAGCGCATCAGCGCACACGGGCCAACAAGCGCACGTTAATAAGCTGTTAAAATGTTCAATGGGTTAACCTTTCCTGATCGCGTCGTTTTCCGACCGTGATCAGAAAACCAGGAGAGACTGGTTACCTCCAGGGCCGACGTTATAACATGAATAACCACTAACTGTGCTCCGGTTGCATGATCTACAACACGCATGCTTCCTCTTTCTCTAGGCTATCTCTCTTCTGCCAACTTACCTCACACACACACACACACACACACTCACACACACACACACACACACACACACACACACACACACACACACACACTGAGCTCTCTTAAAAGGAGCCGCAGCACCATTTTACAACAAATGCCTTATCGCGCTGATGTGACCGAGCCCGACCCGACCATAATTTCTAAATATCTGTCCGAACCCGGCCGGCCTGTCGGGTACCGTCGGAACCCGTCGGCCTCAGGTCGGGTATCCATGCCTTAGTGTCAATGGGATTTTGAGCTTCTATGTATTTCCTATTTACCCACCGAACTGTCGTTAATCAACTATGACAAGGTAAAATTTGTTTTGCATTCTATCACCCCTTTAATGTATAGGAGAACGTGTTGCCTTGAATGGCTTGAATGTGGTTTTTGCCTCTCAAGCAAAATCATAAATGTTGATGTGGAGTAGAGAACAGCGTTTAAAGAGCAAGATATTGGTTATGAAGTCTTATCTAAAGGCATTACAAGGCTTCAGAAGCATTATTTGCACATTATGGGTATTACGTAAAAAGATCCCATATTGTAGAAAGTGAGATTTCCATGTTTTTTATTCTGGTGACAGCCGTAGTTATGTTTTCGGGTTATCCGTCCGGCAATGGGAACTCTGTTGGTGTTATTAGTAACACATGCCTTTCCTACTATGATGATACAAAATGTCTGCTGTGAAAAAGGCCTGTTATGTGAGACTTTTTTGAATACCAGCTGTTATCTGTGAATTACAATGACATGAAATCATAACCATCCAGAAAACTGCACAGTAATTAGATTATGAATCTTTTCCACATCCATGTCCTAGGTGGCAAACACTCCTCTGAATGCACACTCATCCTCACTGAGGGAGACTCAGCCAAGTCTCTGGCTGTCTCTGGACTCGGAGTCATCGGGCGCGATCGTTACGGAGTGTTCCCGCTCAGAGGAAAGATCCTAAATGTGCGAGAGGCAACCCATAAGCAGGTATGATGATGGACAGTTGTAAAATGATGTGTAGGAAATAAAAGAAACACCATGTGAAAAAAACAATTATAAGGCTTTGTAGTAACTGTTGATTACAGATGGCTGCAAATGTGAGTTAAGTTAGAATGAGTGGGTCTGAGCTTTATTTCTGAGCCATTTGCATTCACACTGGAGGAACATCACTCAAAAATACTTGAATAATAAAATTAAAATACTTATGTTAAACACCGACAAAGTGCACCAGTAAAGAGGAGCGGAGTCAAACATTAAAGCTCACCAACAAGCACCGATAAATTACTCGGGAATTTTTTTATAAGCCATACAAGTACAGCTTTAAACATTACATCACGCGCTTCTATGACCCAACCTTAACAAGAACTAGAATATAAAAAAGGCTGCCGTGTGGAATCTGCTTCTGTGTGACTACAGTTCAGAAAGACATAATCATGTGGAAGGAGAATAAAATGTGGACCCTAAGCAATAAAAAAATAATATGATGCAATGAATGATGCACCCTTTTTTTTGTTGTTCATATGTTTATTGTAAATGAACTGCATTTTTATCGCGCCTTTCTACCGGATAAAAGCGCTTCAGAATTTTGTCTCTCATTCACCCATTTACACACACATTCATACTAGGCCTGCACGATAAATCGCGATCTCGATTCACCCTGTTCATGATTTAATTTTTAAATTACTTTTTTTTTTTGGCCTTTATTTTGGTAGGACATCTCTCAAACAGTTCAGGGCTTCACCCTCAGCCAATGACAAAGCGCCTTTTAGTCACGTGTTTCACTTCTCGAGCGAGCGCGGAAGTTCGGAAATAAACCAAATGGATGTTGATGAAAACCCAGGTACTAGTGACGAGAATCAGCCAACCACTCAGTCTCAAACCGAACTCGTTCCGAAAAAGGCTCCCATTCGTTGGTGTGGAAGTATTTTGGATTCAAGCAAGACGACGAGGGTCAGTCCGATGTGATTTGCGAGGCATGCTTTGCCCTCGCTGCAGCACCGCAAGGTAACACCACAAGACTTTACCGGCACCTCAAACGTCACCGCAAAGTGCAACATGATGAAGCCGTACAAGGCAAGAGGTCCGAAAGACGTTTCAATTAGCCTATTTACAGCTATGTTCAGGGCCATATTCAGCGCAGTGCGTTAAACTTCTATTTTTGGTAACCTACTTGAATGGCCAGTTGAATGTTAATTATATAAAAGGCAAGCAGTTAAAGAGTGTGCTAAGAAATCATTGTTTTTGATAGTGTACTTAATTGGCAATTTACAAACTCTACAAACTCTCTAGAGACTGAAGCTGTAGCTGCAGCATGTTGACATGTTTTAATTATGTAAAGACATGTTCAAGGAGTTCAGATAGAGTCGGTATCAGGGCCATATTTAGTTCAATATGTTAGGTCACTATTTTTGGTAGCCTACTGTACTTAAATGGCCAGTATTTACTTTATTTTCTTTATTCATTGAAGCCTCTATGTTTACAGGCTTGTGGTGATGCACAATATGCAATAGGTGCTAAAAATCTGTTTGTTCCTGCCAATTTGTTCTGTTTTGTCATGTGTGCAATAAACATTACACATCGTGAGAAAAAAATCGTGGCAGAGAATCGTGATATCAATTCTAAGCTAAAAAAAATCGTGATTCATATTTTTCCCTGAATCGTGCAGGCCTAGAAACTATGTTAAAGTTGTTTGTATGTGTAGGCTATTCATTTGATTTGAGTTTATTTTACTACTTTGCAGTTGGCACAATAAAAATAGTTTAGCTTCTGTAACTGTTTCATGGATTCTCCTTCATATAACGAGCCAAACCCTTTAGTAATCAAAGCTTTTAGTAAACATGATGACATTAACATGTTTTTGTGATATTCTATGTACTCCTGACCTTAGAATAAGCCATTATAAAACTATATAAAGGTGTCCCATTATTGAAGGCACATTATTGTTATTTATTTAAATTTATTTTAAGAAGTTTGATTACATTATATTTTCAATTTGAATGCACAATTTTTTAAATAAATAAATAAGAATTCAATACATTACATCTATGTTATTTTGTCTTAGTTAGGAAAGTAATGTTTAGTTAGGAAGGTCTAGTGCCTTAAGTCTCTTCCACATGGATGAAGAAAGGTATAAGGTGGAAGGTATACAGTTTATTATTAATTCAACAACGGGATCGGTATCGGGTATCGACAGATACACAAAGCCCTGGCATCGGTATCGAGACTGAAAAAGTCGGATTGGTGCATCCCTAGAAGAAACGCTTGAAATTCCATGCTTTTTAAGTGGTACAGCTTCCATATACTTTGACACTCAGGGGTGTGCCTGATATCATTGGAAAGGAAACACTCAACAACAAGTTTTTGTTATAAGTGTCAGGGTGATTCTAGGCCTTACTGACACAGAGTTACAGAGGCTAAAATGGAGGTTTTTTATTTCCGTCCAAGTCATACATCTGTAAAATGATTAGAATACACTGCTGTAAACACATATGACAGGTGACAGACAAAACCGGGCATTAGCCGGAAAATCCGGAAGCCAAAAGACTCAAAAATTGATTTTATATGAATTATTTCCCACAGATATGTCTGTGCGGTTTTTTTTATTTCCATTTGAAAAGTGCAATGATAAAGCCAAAAAAACTACAAAATACAACACTTCTCAAATACACAAACAAACCCACATCAATCACCTTTCCAATGATATCAGGCACACCCCTGAATGTCAAAGTATATGGGAGCTGTACCACTTTTAATTTGGGTATGACGTTTGGACCAAAAAGCATGAATTTCAAGCGTTTCTTCAGCCACTTCTTTCTACAACCCTTTTGCAATTATGTAAGCAAATAATGTAATCTGAAAACTGCTGCCCTGATTAAACAATGCAACTGATCTCAGCTGGTATTGTGTCTGGAATGGAAATTTCGAAGTGACCCCAAACTTTTGACAGGGTGTGGGTGTGTGTTTTTATATCTATATCTATATATAGATATATACACACACACACACACACACACACACACACACACACACACACACACACACACACACAACGGTGCATTTTTTTCTACAGCGCACAGAGAGGAGCTGCCTCCAGCCCCTCCCCCTCGTGAAGTTGCGTGCCGCGTGCATGACAGTGTTAGCGTTGCACTTGCTCAGAGAGGCTATCGTTACGTTAGTTGCTTGTGTTCTTGCCGTGGGATTAACTGTAATAATAAAACCGTTGAAACACCGCGGCCACACTGCTGTAAAAGCTCCCCAAATGTCATTAATCAGAGTCTGGTTGTCACCCCTCTCAGTGGCAGCTCCTCCACTCCATATCTTTATAACGGAGCTAACCGGAGCTAACCGCTAATCAGAGCTAATCGTTGCCAACCGAGCCTTCAGTTCTATGTGTCTGTATCCATTAACTGCATGTATGGACTCAAGCCCGAATAAAACCCTTCATTTTATTAAAATGGCTGTAAAAGTTTTAAAGTATAACTCAGAATTGTTTGAATGACAGAAATCAGCTCAAAGTACGGTGTAGCATTAGCGTGCCAAGTTGATGCTTTCTCTGCGGAGTGCAGACTGATTTGCTCTCGCTAGTCATGTGACCAAATCGCAGCCTTTGCAATTAATCGTTCAATAATCGTTAATAACTTTTCATCTTTTAAGGTGTTGAGATGGTACAGACCAAATTTGAAGTCAATGGGATGAAATCTCTAGGAGTGGTTTGTTAATGTATAGCACCTTGACTTTTAGGCCCACTTCCTGTTGCCACTAGGGGGTGCTATGACTTGAGCCAATATCGGCATGTAGATGTCGTCTATGAATCCTGAAAAGTTTCGAGCCAATTGGACAATGTACACTCAAGTTACACCCACTTACTGTTTTGAAGGTGAAACGCGCAAAATGGCCGCCCCGCCACGGCCATGCCCTATGACGAAACGTTTTTCTTTTAATAAATTTTCCTCTTTAACATCTTAAGATGGCACAGACCAAATTTGAAGTTGATCAGATGAAATCTGTAGGCGTTCGTTAAAGTATGACATGTGGGAATGGCCAAAATCGCAATGCAATCCAATGACGTTTTTTTTTTTTACATCTTGACATGCTACATATGTGTACCAAGTTTCGTGAGTCTACGTTAAACGTACTGCAGGGGCTCAATTTTTTTTTTTTCTATTCATAAACATTACGTTGTCTCTTTCTGCTACAGGGTCTCTCAACCAAAACAATGGATTGTAAACACAGGCGTTTTGATGACGTTGGAAAGTTGCACTATCGTCTATTAGAATGCATCTGTTCACGGACGAGTTTACCCATTCAAGTTTATTCACATTACGTTTAATGACCTTTATTCATGTAATGCTAATAACATAGCTGCAGTTTCCCCAACATAATTACGTTTTTCTTGATTTCAATCTGTATTGGTTTTTAGCTGACCAGTTAGCTAGTGAGCCAGCAAGCTAACATTAGCGGCTAAAATTAGCAGGTTTTACCACACTATCACAGTATATTTCACATGCCAATGTCACCTTTTGGATTTTACCGGGCAGACGGGGTTTGTTGTAACGCTAGCTAGCTAGCTACTAAACGAGGCTGAGAGACTGGTGTGGGTGGGGATTGCAGGGTAGGGTGACCAGATTTCCGGAAGCTAAAACTGGACTTTGCACGCGCACATGGTTTTTAACGTGAACATAGGCTCCTCATCTAATAATAAGTGTTTTTTCTGGTAAAATTAACAAAATTGCAGCAACAGCCTTTTTCAGTTTAGTGAGAGATTTATGTTGAGATTTTTTCTAAAAAAGATTTTTTGAAGTGTTATTTATTCCAATAACACCAAAAGAACTAAAATGATTTATTGAAAATTTTGAGCACCATTGTCTGCTGTGAACTACGTGATTGCTCTGCTGATACAGTAGCTCTCAGACCTTCTGACAGACACAGAGCCCTGTTTGGGTGTCTGAATGAGACAAATGGTTTAGCTAGGGAAGTGGCTGTACGCTGCTATACATCGGAGGTGGAAACCCGAAAATACTGCTGCAGAAATACACGGACCACAAACGCAACACATCTACTCAGGACAAGTAATTCAAAATCGTGACTGTCCCGGTCAAACTGGGACTTCTGGTCACCTTATTGCAGGGGGAATGAGGACGCCTTTTGTGCAGCAGCAGAACATCTCCCAGCTGCCCGATCTCCCCCTTCACTTTTCTGTAATCTTAACTATTCGTTTTGGTGCTTAACCCACCTTTTTTTGGGTTGATTTAGCTAGCTAACTGTAAAGACAGCTAAACGCGATGGGGGGAGAAATTCGGCAGGGAGATTTTCGGTACAAACACTGGTAGCGTTTACGGAGACGTAGCTAGCTAGCTAACATTATGGATGGCCGATGTTGTGACTAGGATGCCTGGGTCTGATATTCTCTGTTTTCCAACGCTTTTCCAACGTTTCCAACGCCGTTAGCGTCGTAGGCACCTGGCACCGGCTGGGGCTAATGGTAACTAGCTATTGCTACATGTCCCGGCTGTGTTGTCAGCTATCATCCCGAATGAAGTCTCTTTGTGCCGGGGGAGTGAGGCAAGCAGACAGGAGTGTGCTAGCTGGCTAAATTAGGATAAGATTAATCGTCTATCTATACAGCTAACGTTAACGTTACTAGTGAACTTATTCGTGGGTTAGCGCAGTGCTGCTTTTATCCATGGTCAAAACAATCATGCTACTAATAACTTCATGAGCGTGTTGAATGAGGTTGTAACCCTATAATGTTATCCACCAAGCATTAGCTAGCAATAGTTAGCTACTTGTCAACCAGCACATACATTGTAGTAACCTCAAGCTGGATTAATATTGATATGTATCAATAAATAAGGTTCCTGCTATATTGCTGTGTTGCAAAGTGGCATGTAATTAATCACAAAATGATTCCTTTTGGCAGAAAAAACAGTGTTACCATACTACTACTGTGACATTGTAGGATTTACAATTACTCTGGAATGTAGCATCTGGGTGCCAGTGTTTTGACGGAGTTTACGAGTAACTACGGGCGCCTAAATGAAACGTGATGTCTGAAAATAAAATAACAGATTTCTCTGGGTTTGCAATTTGATGGAAACATTTGGGATAGTGTAACTACACAACTAAAAAAATATATATAACATAGGTATGGTCGTTTTTAGACATTTTCTTTTTAAGATTAGTTTTTGGGCCTTTGTAGGCCTTTATTTGGATAGGGCAGATTAGACTTGAAAGGGGGGAGAGAGGGGGAATGACCTGCAGCAAAGGGCCGCAGGTCGGAGTCGAACCTGCGGCCGCTGCATCAAGGAGTAAACCTCTATATATGGGCGCCCGCTCTACCAGGTGAGCTAACCAGGGGCCCTTTTTTAGACATTTTAATGCAGAAAAGTTACATGTTGTACCTTTTTAAAATATGTCAATTTTCACCAGAATCGATGCGACCACCAATTTTGGTGAGTTTTTCATTTGCCGGAAGAAAGGAAAGGAAGAATTCCTTCAGTTTCAATAGGGCCTTCGCCGCTGTCTGCACTCGGGCCCTAATAATCTCTAGAAAAACAATAGTGTTCCACAGCCCTGTCCAGCCTTGGGCTTGGACCCCTAATAATAATCCTTAGGAAAGCAATAGGGTTCCACAGCTCCGCTGGATCTGTGAACCCAGCCCCCTTGGGCTTGGACCCTAAAAATACACATAGAGTTAGACAGCAATTACACGTATAGCACAAAGATGAAGACATATCAACAGCCATGTCAAAGAAACATGTTTCTTGATATCATCGGCTCCAGATCTTTATTGGCAGCACACTAAGGGCAAGCCTTGTTTTTGCTTTGCCAAATCAATGAGCTGAAAGCAGCCAAAATCTGAGTAGACTGGAATTTAATTTCAGTCGGAATAATCGGATTCAATCAATTGATTCAAAACTAATATAAATATATAGCTTAGTGGAGCTTTATTATGTTCTGCCTTGCATCTGACATTACCCTTTTTTTTCCAACAGATAATGGAAAATGCTGAGATTAACAATATCATCAAAATCGTCGGCCTCCAATACAAGAAGAGCTACGAAGACCCTGAGTCACTGCGGACCCTGCGCTACGGCAAGATCATGATCATGACCGATCAGGTGAGCGGCCTCCTGGACACTCGCACAGCTTTAGTATGATACAAACATTAATAGCTCAACCAGCAGTTCTAATAGTTCTTGTCTTGTCCCAGGATCAAGATGGCTCCCATATCAAAGGTCTGCTCATCAACTTCTTCCACCACAACTGGCCATCCCTGCTGAAACACACATTCCTGGAGGAGTTTATCACACCCATTGTCAAAGTAAGAGAGACACACACACACACACACACACACACACACACACACACACACACACACACACACACACACAAAGAGAGTGTACATTACCATTTTAATTAGGGCTACACAATGTTTTTTTTTTAATTGTTACCACGTTATCAACTGGCCCACAAACACAAATTGTGAAAGGCTGCGATTTATTGCAAAAGACACTCAGAGATATTTTGTCTTAGTTAAAAGAAAATATCAATAGAAAACTTCACTTTAAAATGTGTTATTCCTTTTTATTAGTGGTGCCTTTTTAAATTCAATTCAATGTTCAATTTGTTCAAGAAAATATATATATATTTTTTTATTCAACAAGCAGTTGTATTTTAGCAGAATACTAACACTATACTAAACTGCAAAATATGCTGGAAATATTCCCTAACATAAACCAGATTATTAAATTTTAAAGGTAAACTCCAACTTTTACACGTCAAAGTGTGTTTTCAGGTGTTGGGGAGTACTACTGCATTTGTGAAAAAAAGTAGCATGAAGCCTTTTGTGTCTCCAGTGGGAGCTGTGTGAATTCTGATGAATGTCCTTATGTGATGTGACTTGAGTCAGGGTCAGTTGGGTCTGAAGACTACAAGTTTGACAAAGAAAACAATCTGGGAGTGAGTTAGAAAGTAGAGAATTTAGCAGATCTCGTAGCGCGCTGCTTGAGGCTACTTTAGCATAGCACACCTGAATCTGAAAACAAACTGTTGACGGACAAGAAAGAAGAATGCGTGGAGTAAAAAGGACAATAACTCTGAAAAGGATCAAAATTGATGCAGCAGAACCTAACTGACATCACTAAATCGGAGTGGAGTTGTTGGCATCATAGGTTTATTTGCATGAAATATTTGGTGGACAGGGTAAAAACTCAACTCAAACTTACAGTCAAACTGGACCTCAGCAAGGAATCTGTTGTCTGCAGGTAAACAAGAACAAGCAGGAGATGGCCTTCTACAGCATTCCAGAGTTTGACGAGTGGAAGAAACAGACAGAGAACTATAAAACCTGGCACATAAAGTACTACAAAGGTTTGATACACAAGTATTAAATATATAATTATAAATTCCAAAGTTCCTTCTGTAGTTGTTTTAAAAATTCTACATTGATGTTCCAGGTTTGGGTACAAGTACAAGCAAAGAGGCAAAGGAATACTTTTCAGACATGGAGAAGCATCGCATCACATTCAGATACAGCGGTGCAGAGGACGACGCTGCCATTACCCTGGTGAGTTCAATGATACAGTTACTTACTGTTCTCCATTAGAGCAGAATTGGGAAAAATACCGTCCAAGATGATGCACAGTCAAACACCACAAATGAGTCAGGGCTGGCAACTTTTCAAAAAACCTTGGACTGAGATTTAGTGGGGCCAACCAAATCTCGTGGGGCAATTATTTTTTTTGGCTCATTCAGCATCATTATTGTACAGCAAAAAATAAATAAATACACACACACACACACACACACACCAAGGATGGGAAGTAACAAAGTACAAATACTTCGTTACTGTACTGTTACTGCAGATTTTTCAGATATTTTTACTTATTTTTGTGGCAACTTTTTACTTTTACTCTTTACATTTTAACACGAATATCGGTACTTTCTACTCCTTACATTTTAGAAAATTGGCTCGTTACTTTAGTTTTGTACAAAAGGTCGTCTATCAGGAGTGATTTGTGAGTGCATGTCGGAAAATAGCGCGGACACGCGCCTCACATCACGAGCCACACGGAGAAAAAAGGATAATCAGTTAGATTGTGTGTGCGTCCTTGAGAACTGTAAGTCATATAACTTATGTTGTAAGTTATTTTAAGCCTGTTGTTGTATTGGTTTATAGTTCTTGCTAATTTAAAGCAAATTAGCTAGTGATTTTGTTTGTGTTAACCTTTTAGCTAGGTTGCACGTTGCTTGATAGATAAAGCATCAAAAGAGAGAAGTTGTCTCGGTCGCTGTTTTAACAGACACACCTGGGGCAAAGTTGGAAACCAGAATCAGCTTTAAATACAGTCCTAATCTAGTCCTCATTAACAAGTTTCAAATAATTTCACTGGAGTTACTGTTATTATTTTTCGCGTCATCAATACCGAATTCAATCTAATTGGATGGGAATATACTGTACGTTGTACTTGAAGCACCACTACAAGACGACTCGACAGATTCGGCGGCATTCATTTGCGGCAAATCATTGCGGCTTGATGGCGTCACGTTAGCACTAGTAGTATGATGGGGACATGATTGAAAATGAAGAAAACCGAGATCCCAGAGATTCAGCAGACAAGCAGCAAGACATTCTCAATCATCACTGGCCTTATCTGAGAGAGATGTTTAGGCATCAAGAATGACTCCTGGCGAATGTGCTGTACTCTTAAAGTATGGGGTACCTCTTAATTAATATCTGTTTAGTAATTCATATTTAATCCTTTATTTGCTTTCCAGAAGACATATTTGAGAGAGACACACACACACACACACACACACACACACACACACACACACACACACACACACACATGTAGGTTCCTATAAATGTTAAGGGGTAGATTAAAAAAGAGAAACTGGATCTGTGAATTCTCACAGAATCACAACTGAATTAATATATTACTACTCAGTCAGAATCTTATTAACCTGGAGTCCCAGTCTCTGTCACAATGTGATGTTTTAGACCTATTGGCAGACATCCATTTAAAATGTATGCAATGGCATAAAAAGAGTCCACTGAAGTTTCTCAGCTTGCACTCTAGTAACATTTGTGTGGTCCAGGTAGCTTTGCATAAAAAATGGTTGTCATTCGCAAGGCTTTTACTTTTATTTCCAAGCCTGTACTTTGTTACTTTTACTTGAGTAAAGAAGTCAAATCAGTACTTCTACTTTTACCAGAGTATTTTTTAACACAAGTATCTGTACTTCTACTTGAGTACGAGAAGTGAGTACTTTTGCTGTCACTGACACACACACATCAGTGGTTCTCAGTGTAGGGACCAGGGTCCCAAAGTTAAATTAACATTGGTCTACCAAAAGGATCTAGTAGGACCACTGAAATTAGCAGATATTAGAAAGGTAAACATTGCTCAGAGACTTATTAGGCGACGTGGTCACTCACTACAATGGGCATTTTTGTATAGGCCCATTTACGATATAGAAGTTAAATATACACTGGAATATTTCCGTAAGGGCCTTTTACATATTGACAAACGTTGATAATAACATGTATATGCCTGTTTATGGTGAAAATAAGCGATTTATGTCAAGATAGCATATTCCTCCCATAGGTTTACACTGTAGAGTCATTGGACGATGATATCCAATATGGCACCCATGATTTGAGTTGGCCAAACTCTCTCTAATATACGGCTCTGTTCTCACCGTCTCTGAAAGCATAACTAGTCGATCACGAGCGGTTCAACAGGTAGATAAACTCATCTTTCAGGCATATGACCGACCGGGTTGACACTTCAGCGTGAGAAATTGGGGCGTGTGAGCGTGTGAAACCAATTAAATGTGTGTCTCACGCCGAATGCGTGAGAGTTGGCAGCCCTGTGAGTACAGCGTCAAAAATTTTGTAAAACCAAATCAGCTCCCCTCGGACATTATTACCTGGGTCCTGGAAAACCTGTGAAGTTAGAGACTAGTTTTCCAGGCATGGAAACAAATGGAAATTGATTAAAATGACAAGATATCTTGGAAATAATCTGTTGTCCTGAAAACTTTTAATTGTATTTTAGTCCTTCACTCGCCTACGTAAACCTAGATTCTGTTAAACGGAACAGAACGGAAAAAAAACTGCCTTTTCAGTTTGGCTCCCCTGTCAGTCAAAGGAACCGTTCACACCAGACGCAGAGCGGAACGGACTTGCAGCGATCTTTTTGTCATTGTGTCTATTTTTTCTGGAGTCACGAGCAGAATTCTCAGAGAATTCCAGTGGAAGTTACCCAACTGATGGGTTTTCATTTAGGTTTGTTGGGGCAATATTGAACCTGAGATTTGGTATCAAAACAATACTTCCTTAGATACTTTACCTTTTAAACCCAAAAAATGCTTTTCATTTAACAGAAAAGGTTCTCAAATGGTAAATATTTTCTAAACACAAAAAAAACATGCATTAATAAAATAGTCTAAAGTTGGCCAAATTATTATTTATATCGGAAACTGTATATATAAGAATAGAAGTGTACAATATGAGCGAGTAGATGGTACTTTGATACTCTGCGCTTTAAACACATTATGGTCCATCCATAGAAATACAAAATGTATGTAGTTAAGGGAGACTGAGCTGCTGTGTTTTGCTCCAGGCCTTCAGTAAAAAGAAGACTGATGACAGGAAGGAGTGGCTGACAAACTTCATGGAAGACAGACGCCAGAGGAGGATGCACGGCCTGCCAGAGGTGTGTGTGTGTGTGTGTGTGTGTGTGTGTGTGTGTGTGTGTGTGTGTGTGTGTGTGTGTGTGTGTGTGTGTGTTGTGTGTGTGTTTTTTTTTGTGTGTGTGTGTGTGTGTGTGTGGGGGTGGGAGGTAAATCTCTGATTTTTATTTTATGTGATTTTTCTCAAATATCAGTTTGAAATGTCCCAAAACAAAAAGCAGTGATTGTAAAACTTTCAGATGGCTACTTTCTGTGCTCAAACTAATATTTAAGTATGTGTATTGATGTTCTTTTTAATTGGTGTTTTCTCAGCAATACCTGTATGGAACTAATGCCAGGCACCTCTCCTACAATGACTTCATTAACAAAGAGCTGATTCTGTTCTCCAACTCTGACAACGAGAGATCCATTCCATCCTTGGTTGATGGTTTGTATATATTCACCTCATCGCTGTGAACCATTTGGTGTGCTACTTTGTTGTAGGGATTCTCCATTTCCTTATGCCAATCATTAACACAAAAAGTAATTCTTTTGTAAAACTATTAAGGTTGAAACCACCACTATGTGTTCTGTCTTTGGAAGAATGGTGATGTATTGATGATGGGTAGGCCTTTTTTTTTTTACAATAATTGGTTTCTTTGTTTAACTGCAATTAACTGCTAACATTAGCTAAGGTCTTAAGGCATATGACTGTTGTTGATTTTGTTTAGATATGCCAAATTGTAATTATATAAGTGATTATTGTCAGACTATATATTTGAATTATTATTTTAATTGTTAGTTGGTGGCACTCGACCCTATACACGTTCATAGCAACAAAAATAGCATGGGGGGATACAGTTAGAAAAAATGTTTTATGATAATAAAGAGGCGTGGTTTACTTCATCGGCTGTGTATTTGTGTAACACCGATGTAACCAAAAGACGCATCCTTGGATTCATTCAGAACTTTTCATTTGTTTAAAAAAAGGAATAGATGAATGAATATTTTTAAATTTGACTGAAAGAGACAATTATATTGTTAATCATAATTATTTCTGGGACTGATGGGATGTGTTTGCTGTTCTAGGTTTAAAGCCAGGCCAGAGGAAGGTGCTGTTCACCTGCATGAAGAGGAACGACAAGAGGGAAGTGAAAGTAGCGCAGCTGGCCGGTTCAGTGGCGGAGATGTCTGCCTACCATCATGGAGAGGTACAGCCAACTCAATGTCTTCCAGACACACCCCACCATCTATTAATGAATGAGAGTCAATATAACAGGGGGGAAGATGAATAGTTAGCCGGCTAGCTGGAGATTCCTATCCAATGTACCATCCAGTGTAAAATAATGAATCTTGAAGTGAGTTAACGCTTGCTATTGTTTTTCATTCTCTGCCATGTTTGCTTTGTTACAGACATTTCATACTGACAACAACGTTAGCTGTATATGAGGTAGTTTGGGGTTGGCATATTAATTAGAACTGAACCGATACCATTTAACGCTTACCGATTTCGATACCTGAACTTGCGTATCTGCCGATACCGAGAACCGATCCACTACCAGTGTGTCATATATTTAATTATGTTTTTAACAGCTATATACTACTATCCCTGTATGGATGCTATCATTGTTGTTGCTGAGGTTAAACTTTTTGTGAAACATGAACTAACACAAACAATAAATGGCGGAGAACTTTATTTTATTATCCAGTTTGACAGTCAGTCATAACGGGAAAAGAACGTAAATAAATTACTTTAAAGTAGGTTTTCTTCAGGTATAAATTACATGGTATCATATCGGTGCATAAACTCCAGTACTTTCCGAGACCGATACCAGCATTTTAGGCAGTATCTCAGGCTTTTCTGATGCTGGTATCGGAACATCTCTAATATTAATATTAAAGATAGTGTGTATACCTATACACAATAGTGTGTGTTTATGCATTTTACGTCCTCAAACTTTGGCCACTCAGAAGAAATGACTGAATCTTAAACTTTTTTACTTTATCTACTTTTGTGAGCTAGTGTGTAGAGGTATTGCAGAGATTTTCTATTCTAGTTACAATTACTGACACCCCCCATTTCCCATTTGTCCTTGTAGCAAGCTCTCATGATGACCATAGTGAACTTGGCCCAGAACTTTGTGGGCAGTAACAACGTGAACCTCCTGCAGCCACTGGGTCAGTTTGGTACTCGCATCAACGGAGGCAAAGATGCTGCCAGCCCTCGTTACATCTTCACCATGCTCAGGTAAAGCAACAATGAACAAAATAGTTGGATTCTTTTGATAATACCATGATATCCATGTCCTTTAAAGTTGACGTCTTTTTTTATGTCACATTTAGGCCTGTAACAATTAAATAATCGTCTAATCACAATTCTTTTAACATAATTGCCATTTCTTTGTGTAACCGGTATGACTGTTGATGGTAATTGTCAGTTTTATGTTCATTTAAGAAAATAAGTCTATGTTTTATGATAATAAAGAGGCGTGGTTTACTTCATAGGCTGTGTACTTGTGTTATTACATCCAGGTCACATAACAGTGATGTAACCAAAAGATGCATCCTGTGATTCATTCAAAACTATAATTTGTTTGCAAAAGTAACATAAATGTTTTTAAAATTGGACTGAAAGAGACAATTATATTTAGTTAGTCACAATTATTTCTGAGAAAATTAATTGGTACAGTAAAATTTTGAATTGTTACAGCTCTAGTCACGTTGTAGTATTTGGACATAATCTGTTTCTTGTCTGAAACCTTTTATATAAACTCCAAAGTCGAGATTATTTTGAATATGCAAGTCTCATAACGGCACTCTTATTTCCCACAGTCCCCTTGCCAAGCTGTTGTTCCCATCGGGGGATTCCAACCTGCTCAAGTTCCTGTACGATGACAACCAGAAGGTGGAGCCCGAGTGGTACATTCCCATCATTCCACTGGTGCTAGTGAATGGCGCCGAGGGCATCGGAACAGGCTGGGCGTGTAAGATCCCCAACTACGACCCCCGAGAGATCGTCAACAACATCAACCGCATGCTCAACCACCAGGACCCCCTGCCAATGGTAAGCAGACTCGTCAATCAATCAATCAGAAAATGTGAGTCTGTGCCAATTTGACTTCTGTTGTTCACACTTAAAGCAACTGGATTGATGTTCTGATTGACCATGGGTAGGGTTGTGTGATTTGATGATACTAGTACAGAGCCCGTTGAAAATGCGCCTGTTTGGAACGGGCGATTGCTTGGCCTGTGATATTGTTGCTTGTAGAATTCTTCAAAACCAAACTGTACTCCAAAATTACTTACAGAAGGACCCCAAACCACTTACTCCACTGTAGCCTAAAGCCTACTACTGACTTAGTGTAGGCTACGTCTATCTGTCTATCTGTCTATCTGTCTATCTGTCTATCTATCTATCTATCTATCTATATATATATATATATATATATATATATATATATATATATATATATCTATATATATATCTCAGATTATCTCAGAAGACATTGTAGGCCTACCTACTACTGTATTTACCTGACAGAGAACTGGGCAGATTCAGAATGTAATCACAAAATATCACAATGACAATGTGGAGTAATCGGACATTAGCGTCATGGACTCATAAATGTAAATGGATTTATTGGATATTATTATTTATATAGCGCTTTTCTAGTCTTAACGACTACTCCAAGCCCTTTTACATAGTACAGGAACCATTCACACACGTTCATACGCTGTGGCTGAGGCTGCTGTACAAGGTGCCACCTGCTCATCAGATAAACATTCACACATTTACGCCGATCGATGGCGCGTGGGTTCAGTGTCAAGGACACTTCGACATGGGACTGCAGGGCCAGGGATCGAACCACCAACCTTCCAATTGGCAGGTTATTATTATTACGTGTTGTGTGTGTGTGTGTGTGTGTGTGTGTGTGTGTGTGTGTGTGTGTGTGTGTGTGTGTGCGTGTGTGTGTGTGTGTGTGTGTGTGTGTGTTTTTTTTTTTTTTTTGGCGCGCACTGCGCAGAGAGACGGTATTGTCTTGTGTCGTGTGATCGTTAACAAATTTAACACTTCAGCAGAGGTGCTCCTTTCCATAAAGGTTAAGTGAAGGTGGGGTAGGGAATTTGATTCGTGGGGTTATTTTGGCGATGGTAATGTTATTAGTGTTGTAAGTTAGCAGTAGACTTAATTAACCTGACCCAGGGTGAGTCTGATGAAAACTCCTGTGTCTGCCCGGTTCAACTCTGAGATGTTCTCGTAGGGCTGCACAATTAATCGAATTTTAATCACGATCACGATTTTGGCTTCCCACGATCAAATTTGCGTGATCGAGCGATATTTAAAATGCGTCATTCCCTTCATAGAACAGTTTTTGCAAAGCCAATCTAGCGCTCCATAAACCACTGTCTGATCACATGTCTCCATGAGCCAATCAGAGCTGTTCCCTGCCTGCACCGCGCAGCTTAGTTTCTAGATGTAGACAGTCACAGAGGACAGAGTAACGTGAGGAAAATTCCACAACAGGTAGCAGTCGGTCATCATAAGCCAGTCACAATGTTTACCAGTTTACCAGTAAACGCAACGTTTTGTCCCGTCTGTGTTGTTTTTCAAACAACAGCAGTGACCAGTGCTAGTTTGTGTCTTTTAGCTCATAGCTTTAGCAGCAGACTGTTGGATGTCCTCCTGTTGGAATCCTACAGTGAAATACAGACACACTACACTGTTTAGCAGTCAGCTACTGTGGCTAACGGTAGGCTAACGTTACCTGCTGTGTAACGTGTTATTAGTGTTTACTAGCGTGACATTCAGCGATGTTTATGTTGTCTCTAACGTGGGTTCTGAGCATCAGAGCCAACGCAGACATGTAAGCGGTAGTGTAATGAGCCACAGAAACCGTGTAGCTATTTCGTCCGGTAGATACCAGGCGACCACATGCGCCGTTAATGTGAACAGAAAATTCGCGTTGCCTGTATCTTTCACGGCAAACATGCATGTGTGGAAAGCGGTCGCCACAACACGCTGAAATGGTATACTCCTTCACAGTATCCTTCAATAAAGGAGGAATGTAGCACAATATGGATGTATTAGTAGGAATGTAGCACAATATGGATGTAAAAGCAGTTATAATTATATAATTATGTGACAATAAAATTAGTTTTGGCTAAAATCAACAAATAATCGTGATAATTAATCGTGATCTCAATATTGATCAAAATAATCGTGATTATCATTTTGGCCATAATCGTGCAGCCCTATGTTCTCGCATTGCACAGCACTGTGAAGGAATAATCTCCGAGATTACGTAATGTTCTGCCAGCTCACAGCAATTTAATAGGTATAAAGGCATAATAAATACCCGCTGCTAATACGGCACCAGTGCCTTAACGACCGTTATCTACCGGACCGAATTGCAACGCGGATTTTGGGGCCTTATTTAGGTGCCACTGAAATGCCTGCGCTTCTCTCGGATGCGTTAAAAACGGACGTTAGAGGCAACCTAAACATCGCTGCATGTCACGCTAGTTAACACTAGGCCTGCACGATAAATCGTTATAAAATCGCAATCTCAATTCACCCTGTTCACGATTTTATTTTTAAATTACTTCGGTTTTTTTGGGGGGGGGGGTTTGGGTCATTTTCGGCCTTTATTTTGGTAGGACAGCTCTCACAAAGTTCAGGGCTTCAACCTCAGCCAATGACAAAGCGCCTTTTAGTCACGTGTTTCACTCGTCAGTTCAGGGCTTTAACCCTCAGCCAATGACAAAGAGCCTTTTAGTCGCGTGTTTCACTCATCGAGTGAGCGTGGTAGTTTGGAAATAAACCAAATGGATACTGATGAAAACCCAGGTACAGGTGACGAAAATCAGCCAACCACTGAGGGCTAGATTTATCACGCCGTTTGCGCCTATTTCAGGCGCTAATTGGTAGCAAAGACGGACGTAACCGATGCGGGCTATTTACAAACAGGGCGCACTTGGGTAAAATCGCAGATTGTCTGCCACATGAGCGAGAAGAGACAAGTTGCGCTTTCAATATGCGTTCGTGGGAGGGTCGTGGGAAAAGTGGGAGTTCCACCCAAAAAGGTGGGAGGATAAGCGCAAAGTGCACCTAATTATATATATATTCTGCGGGGGAAATTCTCCGCCTCTTAAAAGCAGGTCTAAACCAGCCGCAATCGAGTTTCCTCATAGACCTTTATGCCGCTGGTGAAATGGCAACAGTAATTTGAGCAAGACGAAGACATGTTTAACACAAGAATCGCACTTTGTCAGTGAACACATCATTTAGCGTTACAGATCAAGCAGCCATGCAATATTACAGTTACTGGAAGAAATCAAAGATGAAATTGAATCTCCCACTCAGCGTTCACATTCCATTCCAGCAGTTGTTAAACTTGCTACATTACAAATATTGGCATCAGGATAATTTCAATCAATTTCATAGCATCAGCAGTGGGAATATCGCAGTCTGCACTCAGCCATATCATAGCACCAGTACCGCTTTGCTGCAGCGCAATTTACGGTATAGTGGGCGGAGAAAGATGCTGATTGCCTGATGGGTGTCAGGGTTGATAAATACTACGCAAAATGTGGAAGCATAGCGTGCGCTATTACCGAACTCGCATAAACAGACGCAGCACAAACTGCGCTAGTGTTAGTAAATTAGGCCGTCGGTCTCAAACCGAACTCGTTCCGAAAATCGCTCGCATCCAGTGGTGTGGAAGTATTTTGGATTCAAGCAAGACGACGAGGGTCAGTCTCATGTGATTTGCAAGGCATGCTTTGCCCTCGTTGCAGCACCGCAAGGTAACACCACAAATCTTTACCAGCACCTCAAATGTCCCCACAAAGTGCAATATGATGAAGTCTTCAATTAGCCTATTTACAGCCATGTTCAGGACCATATTCAGCGCAGTGCTTTAAACTTCTATTTTTGGTAACCTAGTTGAATGGCCAGTTGAATGTTAATTCTATAAAAGGCAAGCAGTTAAAGAGTGTGCTAAGAAATCATTGTTTTTGATACTGTACTTAAATTGGCAATTGACAAACTAAATTTCTCTAGAGACTGAAGCTGTAGCTACAGCATGTTGATTGACATGTTTTAATTATGTAAAGACATGTTCAAGGAGTTCAGATAGTGCCTGTATCAGCGCCATATTTAGTTCAGTGTGTTATATGTCACTATTTTTGGTAGCCTACTGGCCAGTATGTATTATATTTTCTTTATTCATTGAAGCCTCTAAGTTTACAGGCTTGTGGTGATGCGCAATGTGCTATAGGTGCGTTTGGTACTGCCAATTTGTTTTGTTTTGTCATGGTTCATGTGTGCAATAAACATTACACTTCATGAGAAAAAAATCTTGGCAGAGAATCGTGATATCAATTCTAAGGTAAAAAATCGTGATTCATATTTTTCCCCGAAACGTGTAGGCCTAGTTAACACTACACTTGACAGCAGATAACGTTAGCCTACCGTTAGCTAGCAGCTGGAGTAAACACTGTTAAAATGCTGACAGCTAAACGGTGTAAAAGTTTGTCTGTATTTCACTGTAGAAGAATGTATGACAGTGTGCAGCTGCTGTTGTCAGAAAAACAACACAGATGTTGCGTACATTCAAAGTTATTGTAAAATACCCTTTTCCCATCCAGTGGTTGTTTACCCATACAGACATGTCTCGCTTTATTAGATAGATAGCCTGCTTATGAGTCAGTGGCGATTTCTTTAAGACTGCAAGGGAAGCTCAGCTTCCCCCAAAATCTCTAAAATGTAATGGTCAAAAATGTACTATTGTTTTAACATTTTATTGACTAAATGCGTTAGAATACATTAATCTCGAAGACGAGTTGGTTCAGAATTAGCTTACTCGATGTCCTTCTCATACACTCCCATAGCGTCTCAGTGCATTTCCCTGTTGAAGCCTAGCGTCCGTTAACTTCAATGGGACTGCTTTGAGCAGTTTTTTTCAGTGATTCGAAACTAGACGGTCATTGGATAAATGCTGCAATTATGTCCCGCCCACGGACGCTCAGCGTCTCTGGGGGTCAATGGAGCAGTAGGCTGGCCTGGACGCTGGGCTTCTGCGTGATGATTGGAGGGTCTGTCGAAGTTTTGATTGACAGCGATTTTGTACTATAAAAACTCGCCGAAGCTGTTCAACTTCAAGCAGAGCTCCGCTCAGTCCCATCGCGGATTTTGCAAGTGTAGTTGAAAGACGAACTGCTGCAACCTATTTCTTGGTATTTGCTTGGCGAAATTGCTAGCCAATTTTCATCATACATTTCATATAATTATACACCACATTCCTTGTTTCAGTTTAACCTAATTCCCACATTTCCTCCTACGAGTTTAATATTGTTTTGTTACATCGTTTGTTCGATCATTCATTCATACAGTAGGCTAGGCTAGTGTTGTAGGGGTGAACTAGCCAGCTAGCAAACTGCACACGATGGCAGACAATGCTAATATTGTCGACCTGATTTTGGCAAAGCCGTTTGAAACTCTTCCTTACGAGGAGAAACTTAGAGTTAAACAGCAGGGTTAGATCAACACTTAAGATTTATTTAGTGCAAAAGACAGGGCAAAGTAACAGGTCTGTTCAGCTCTCCTGGTATGACGAAGTTAGCTGGCTGACTGGAAGTACAGTGACAAAGAAAATGTACTGCTGGCCATGCCTCTTGATGAAACCTTCTCACAGATATTATAAATTAGTATTATAATAATTATATTATCATTATATTATTTAATTATTACATTATTATTATATATATTATTATAATATTAATATAAATAAATGGACAATGTTTATGATGTAAGCCAAAAATGAGCTTCCCCTCTTTGAATGACCAGCAGCCGCCACTGCTATGAGTGGCATCACGCTCTGTCTGCCACTTGTCTGTGGTTGTGCTTTGCATGTGTGGGATTCTGAAACGTCTTTAAATTTGGGAATTGTCGTTTGTTTATTCAATGTCAAAGACGAAGTAGTGCTACTTTGCACATTTTAGTTGGTCTAAGGTGTATTTCACATTTTAGCTGCCAAAGCTCCGCTGCTTTCTTCAACCCTCTCCGTGTCTGTTCCTGCGCTGAGCTCAATCAATGTGCAGTGTGAGAGGGGAAGTGGCCAGTGGCTAGAGCAGCAAAGGCCAATGTGTGCTTCTTTTACCGCCGATATGTTTTGCATTTCTAATCCAAACAACGTCAAACTCGGCACTGCACTTATTCGTGCCCGTAGCAAGACACTTGTCAAGTTTGAAATCCATCGGACTAACAGTTCGAGAGAGATGCGCATAACACACACACACAGACAGGCAGACGTTCCTGCAATTCATAGATAGATGTTAACCCTTTCACATTGACATATTTAAACTTTATACTGAGGTGGCTTTTGTCGTCATTATCTCTGGTTGTGTTAGACCATTGAGGGAAATGTTGCAAACCTATGAGCAGAACTGCTTTAAATCAATACTGGATTGCTATATGTTAAAGCTACAGCGCATACTTTCTGTCTCCCCCGTGAGGAATTCTAAGTAATGAAAACAAAACTGTCGGAGCGTTCATATGATACAAGCCTTCTGTGATCGCACACCGCCCCCTCCCCTCCTCCACACAGTTGCTTGTAGCCAAGGAGGACACGGAGGATTAAAAAAACACGATGGATTCTCCAGAAGAGGTAATTAGCCTCACTTGAGTTTCTGCGCGGGAAAGTCACCGGACGACACAATCTTCTGAACATAGTCATACTGAGAAATACAGAGAGAGTTGTGTGGAGTTGATAATCTTAATTAGCTTTGTAGCAACTCATTTGGCAATTGCTTGAATGTAATGGGCGTTCATTAATATAAAAAGTTACGCACTAAAGCTTTAATGTAATGGCATACCTTAATTGATTGTTCCACAACCTAACATCAAACAATGTTAGGGCAACTAACGATTATTTTAATAATCGATTAATCTCTCGATTATTTTTTCGATAATCGATGAATTGGATAAAAACAAACTAAAAAGCATTAATATCCAACCTTTTATTCAAAAACAGAACTGACAGTGCAATTCACAGTAAAAAAAATCTTCAGAAAGTGCACAAACAGGTTGCTCCTTGAACTGAGCTGTTACGTTTTTAAAAAAAGTTTTTTTAAATAAAGTGCACAAAAAGAGTAAAAATAAATAATTTATAAAAAATAAAGAAAAATACAAATCAGAAAACTTAACAGGATTTGTTTGAACGTCAGAACTTCTTCTGACTACTTCTTCTCTACACTACACTCACAGACGCACACACTCACAAATTCTCACTCCCTTTGTCCAGACACTTTGCATTGCAATGCAAAAATGTGAGCATGTCCACATGCTCCTGGCTCAGGCTCGCTCTTTTCTTGGAGGCTATGTTTCCTGCTGCAGAAAACAGACCCTCAGATGGTGTTGAGGTGGCAGGGATACATAGGTAAGACTTGGCTAGCCTGGCCAACATGGGATATCTGTCATTGTTAGCCTTCCACCACAGTAATGGGTTTTCTTCCTTGGCAAGGCTCTTTTCTCCAAAGTATGAGAGGACTTCGTTCCTTGATTCAGTAGCTGTAGTATCGGTGGAGGTAACACTGCAACTGCCATGCTGCTGCACATCGCCCTTCTCTCTTCAAGTGCCATTGTTTGCACTTTAGTTTGAACATGTAGGACTTCATCAGGTGAGAGACACTTCAGTTTCCTAAACCTTGGGTCAAGGACCATCGCAAGAATCACTGTGTTTGGTGCTCTATCTGAGAAAGCAGTCTCCCTTTTCGATCTCTCCTGCAACTGCTGCACAGCAGTGAGTTGGAAAGCCCGCAGCGGTGCTGACTTGTAGGCAGCACTCTGGGCGGACTTCATCAGCCCCTTCACAAGTGGAGGTATTGCAGATATTGTTGCATATTTCTGTCCACTCATGAACACAGTGACACATTCAAAAGGCTTGAGGACTGTTGAAAGCTCTTCCAGCAGGCTCCACTGGTCTGGTTTCAGATCCAGGTACCTTTTGCCTCTTTGTGTGACAGAGCTGTCGGACAGTGTTGCTGTTACAGGCCACCTTTGCTCAAGCAGTCGGCTTATCATATAGAATGTGCTATTCCACCTTGTGCTTATGTCTTGAACAAGGCTGTGCTCAGGTGTGGCCATTTGTTGTTGTTTCTCTCTGAGCTTACTGCTGGCTAGCTCGCTTTTCTTAAAAAGCCCTGACAGCTTTTTCAATGCTTGGATGCTTCAATGCAGCATTGATGACAAGTTGCAAAGTATGGCCAGTGCAACGGACAGAGGACCACCCATTTGCCGCAGCCACAATATTAGCACCATTGTCATGGACTATGGCAAAGATTTTGCTAGGAGGAATTTCAAATCTGGCCACTACCTGCTTCAACCACTCTGCAATGTTAGATGCAGTATGTCTGTCCTGCAGTGGCATGGTGGTGAGGCAGATTGACTGCATGTCCCAGTCATCTGTGATGTAGTGGCATGTAACACCAAGGTAGGCTTCAGTTGCTACACTTGTCCATACATCAGTGGTGAGAGCAAGTTTGCTGTTGTTGGTGTTTATTGCAGTCTTCACTTCCTTGAATGTCTCTTCATATTTTCTCTCCATGAGCTTTGTGAAGTGGGTCCTGGAGGGCAGTGTGTAACCAGGGTTCAAGGTGTGGATCATTTTAGTGAAGCAGTCATCTTCAACCATCGCCAGAGGCCTCATGTCAGTGACAAGCATGTTGAGGATACTATCCGTAAAGACAGCGGCTTGCTGTGGTGTACATGATGGATTTCCCATCAAGAAGCCTCTCACGGTTTGCTGTTTTTGTCTGGAATCAAAAAGATAGTATGAGTATGTGTAATAGCACAAAGTTCACTTGAAGTTTATTCATTAAATTATTACCATCATTGTAGTAAGTGCAAGTTAAGTTCATTTATACACCACGTTTAAACACAGCTTAAGATAACCAAGTGCTATAAAAAAAAACTTTAAATGAAATTAAAAAGTACAACACGAACAAATATATTTGTCAACAGTAACTGATATGGGACAAAGCACAGAACGTATACATGACAAGATTGAAAAACGAATGGGCCAAAAAAGGCGAGTGAATAAAAACGTGTCTTTAGTCTTGCAAACTATACCACCCCTGCTAGCTAGGCTGCTGTTGTCAACGAGCTAGCGCTAGCTTGTCATGCTTGTAAAGCTGGATAACGTGCAACTCCACAGCAGCACCAGAAGAGCTACTGGAGGGACGTTACGTTCCCCACTTCAAAACAGAACAAAAGTAGGATTGTGTAGTGACTTACCCTGCTGTTGAACTCCCTTCCTCCTCATCAAGGACTCCAACATGTTTGCGTTTAAGGTGTTGAATCATCACCGTGGTGCTCCCGTGCCATGTCATTACGCTTTTGCATATCTTGCAATTAACACACTTTTTCGATTTATGTAGTGTAAAATGCTCCCACACCTTGGAGGATTTAGGTCAAACTGATTTCTCTGCCTCCGCCATGTGTTTCAGAAAGTTACGGGTCTCTCCATATTTCCTCTACCCCCACTCTGCTCTTTTTTTCTTTTCTTCCACTCCGCACGGCACTCAACTCAATTGCTTTTATCTCCGCGACTGAGTGCCGTGTTGCGCGACACAACGAATCGATAATGAAATTCGTTGCCAACTTTTTTAATAATCGATTTTTATTGATTTTATCGATTCGTTGTTGCAGACGTAACAATGTAATGAGAAATAGCTAATTAGGAGACGGTTTAAGTGACATAACAAGACCAGGAAACCCCTTTCTCCAAGTTCACAAAGCCATCAATCAGCCAATGAACCAGCAAACACTGGAGGTTGTTTACAGCCAACACAAGTTTAATGAAGTGACCTCACATTTCAGATCTTTGGGGCTAGGACACTTGTGCATTGAATGTGAAACGTTTTACTCATGTTCTTCTTCAAAGAAAACCTGTAAAGAATTGTGAGTCTGAATGTACTTATGCTAGTATCAGTTGTGCTACCCAGATTTCTCATGGACCTCCATGGCTTGTTGCTTGTAGTGGGATTCAGCCAGGAGACTAAATCTTTTAGATGAAAAGTGAGACCAGTCTCTCAATATATCTCTCTGTGTATTTTCTGTCCCCAAACAGCTTCCCAGCTACAAAAACTTCAAAGGAGTGATCCATGAACTGGGTCAGAACCAGTACCTGGTCAGTGGAGAGGTGTCGGTCATCGACAGAAACACCATCGAGATCACAGAGCTTCCTGTTCGGACATGGACACAGGTACAGTTCTATGGAGGAAATATTTATTCATAATTCAAATTGAAAGTACAAAGAGAAATTGAAAGTCCAAAGAGAAAACAAAGCGAGATCAAATTTAAAAATACATATTTTTTTTTTAATTTTCAATTTGGCTTTGGCTTTTGAATTTGATATTTGGCTTTTGAATTTCAATTTAACATTGGCTTTTAATTTTCATTTAATATTTGGCTTTTGAATTTCAATTTAACATTGGCTTTTAATTTTCATTTAATATTTGGCTTTTGAATTTCAATTTAACATTGGCTTTTAATTTTCATTTAATATTTGGCTTTTGAATTTCCATTTAACATTGCCTTTTCGTTTGGATTTAATATTTGGCTTTTGAATTTCCATTTAACATTGCCTTTTCGTTTGGACTTGACACATGTCAATGTAAATGAGGAGGCGTGGTCCAAAGGCTGGTGGGAGGGTATGAAGCGAAAGGGGTGTAGAGGCACCTTATGAACAGCAGGGGGAGCTGACTGCTGAGGAGCATCTGTCTGCAGCTTCACAACCAGGCTGGCTTGGCCTCTTATTTCACATGATAGAAAATGATGATGTAGGCTAAACACAAACGACATTTCATGCAAACGCAGAGAAAAAAGTGAGAGAAAGAAAATGGAGAGGTCGCAGTTCGGACGTTGACTATCCAGTTGAGATTGTGTGTGTGTGTGTGTGCGTCCTCGAGATCTGACCACACACAAACACACGTAAGCAGAGCTACCCACACCCATGTTTCTACTGTTGCTTAATTTTATATATATATATATATATAGATGTGTGTGTGTGTGTGTGTGTGTGTGTGTGTGTGTGTGTGTGTGTGTATATATATATAGATGTGTGTGTATATATATATATATAGATGTATATTTTAAATACAGTCCTAATCTAGTCCTTACTAACACGGGCCCAATTATTTTCTATCATGTGAAATAAGAGGCCAAGCCAGCCTGGTTGTGAAGCTGCAGACAGATGCTCCTCAGCAGTCAGCTCCCCCTGCTGTTCATAAGGTGCACCCCTTTCGTTTCAGACCCTCCCACCAGCCTTGACATGTGTCAAGTCCAAATGAAAGGGCAATGTTAAATGGAAATTCAAAAGCCAATATTAAATCCAAATGAAAATCCAATGTTAAATTGAAATTCAAAAGCAAAATATTAAATGAAAATTAAAAGCCAATGTTAAATTGAAATTCAAAAGCAAAATATTAAATGAAAATTAAAAGCCAATGTTAAATTGAAATTCAAAAGCAAATTAAAGCTGCGAGCAGCGATGGACGGGCCCTCGCGCCTCTGTGTGCGTCAGGGTTACCGGCGGACTCCGCTCCTTGCGACCGTGCATTTGCGTGGCATTCAGACACGGAACACCCCGCCGAGTACGATACCTCACACAAGATTCTACGTCAGGAGTTCATTAGCTGTGAAAGGGGGCGTGGCCAAAGCATAGGGGGCGGGCCAAACCATCACCAATGAAGAAGGAAGTCTCTGCTGAGTTCATTGATACCTCACACAAGGGTATACCTTAAACGGTTCAAATTGTATGAAAGGGGGCGGGGCTTAAGCATAGGGGGCGGGTCAAACCATCACCAATTAAAAAGGAAGTCTCTGCTGAGTTCAATGATATCTCACAGAAGTGTTTACATCAATCGGGCCATTAGTAATACAAGGAGGCGTGGCTTGAACATAGGGGGCGGGCCAAACCATCACCAATGAAGAAGGAAGTCTCTGCTGAGTTCAATGATACCTCACACAAGGGTATACCTTAAACGGTTCAAATGGTATGAAAGGGGGCGTGGCTTATGCATAGGGGGCGGGCCAAACCATCACCAATAAAGAAGGAACTCTCTGCTGAGTTCAATGACAACTCACACAAGACTCTACCTTAAACGGTTCAAATGTTATGAAAGGGGGCGTGGCCTGAGTAAGTGGGCGTGGTCATATTATAGGGGCTGGCTCAGTATCACATGTAAATTGGATGATGTTTGTCATATAAGGCAGATTTCCTGTTGCCAGCGGGGGGCGCTATGACCAAAAGTCAATTTTGGCCTGTAGGTGTCCTCAGGCCTGGACCCTTGTCAATCGTGAGAAATTTCGGGCAGATACGACAACGTACACTCAAGTTACAACAACTTCTTTGTTCATCGCTAAACACTCAAAATGGCCGCCACGCCACGCCCACACCGTCTGACGAAAAGTTTTTCTTTTAATAACTTTTCATCGTTAAGGTGTTGGGATGGTGCAGACCAAGTTTGAAGTCCATCGGATTAAATCTCTAGGAGGAGTTCGTTAAAGTATAGCACCTTGACTTTTAGGCCTACTTCCTGTTGCCACTAGGGGGCGCTATGACTTTAAGTAAATATCGGCCGTTATTTGTCCTCAAGGTTGGACTCTTATGAATCCTGAAAAGTTTCGAGGTAATCGGACAACGTACACTCGAGTTACACCCACTTCCTGTTTCGGCGGCGAAACGCACAAAATGGCCGCCCTGCCACGGCCACGCCCTATGACGAAAAGTTTTTCTTTTAACAACTTTTCATCTTTAACATCTTAAGATGGCACAGACAGAGTTTGAAGTTGATCGGATGAAATCTCTAGGAGGAGTTCGTTAAAGTACGACATGTGGAAATGGCCAAAATCGCACTGATTTCGAACTTTGAAATCAAAATGCCGGACTTCCTGTTGGGTTTAGGGTATTGTGGCAACCCAGGGGACGTGAACGGCAGATTCACAATGAACATAGGGGACAGAGACAGTCGGCTTAAACAGAAAGTGTTCTTTAATGAAGCAGCTCGGGAAAACAAAGGTAATGGTACAAACTGCAGCTGTGGTTTCTTCCCATCTGGGGTAGGTCAGCCTTTACAAGGTGTAGTCCTGGGCGGATTTAAGCAGAGGGAGAGGTTAGTCTTTTCCTGGCCAATTTCATCGTTGACCATCAGCTCCCAACATGTTGCTCCTCTGGGCCTTTGTTGCTCACTGTCTCCTTTTCTTTCCTGCAGCCTGGGGCTGGCTCTCTTAACACCTCCCTCTGATTACCTGATGGGCTGCAGGTGTGACCAGTGCCAGGTGCCAAGTGGCTGCAGCACCTGCACAGGCAGATAGACTCCCTCAATCACTTCCCCCAGTCTGAGCCTATGTACCCGTGCCCTGTGCTGGACTGGCTGACCCGTTTCCCCTGGTTTGCCACAGTATGGCTCTAATGAAGTTTTTTGTACATCTTGACATGTTACATATGTGTACCAAGTTTCGTGAGTCTACGTTAAACGCACTGCAGGGGCTCAATTTTCTTAACTTTCTAGGGGGCGCTAGCGAGCCATTTTTGTGCGCCTATTCCCGAAACCCTTAAAATAGGTAAATTTTCACCAGACTTGATGCGACCGCCAAATTTGGTGAGTTTTTGAATATATTAAGCCCCTCAAAAAGCCAATTCATTTGACGGGAAAATAATAATAATAGAAGAATAATAATTCCTTCAGTTTCAATAGGGCCTTCGCCGCTGTCGGCGCTCGGGCCCTAAATATTAAATTCAAAAGCCAAAGCCCAAAAAATATATATTTTATATATAAAATATTTTTAATTTGATCTCGCTTTGTTTTCTCTTTTGGACTTTCAATTTCTCTTTAGGGCTTTGACTCCGAACTTTGTTATTCGAATATCATTCGAATATTTAAAAAAAGAATGATATTCGAACGAATATTAGCCAGCCCTTAATATTCAAACCTGTTATGGGCATTATTTTTTGTAAATGCGTTTGCTTGTAAACGTTGTTTTCAGTTCAGATTCCGAGGCTTTTTCACGCATTTCAAAATGTAATTAAAACTGCGAGCAGCGATGGAGCGGCCCTCGTACGTCGCGGCTGTTTACCGGGCGGACGGCTGCGCCTCGCCGCCACCGGCATTCGGCGCGGCACTCGGACGCCGCAAATCATCACCAATTAAAAGGGAACTCCCCGCCGAGTTCAACGATACCTCACACAAGACTCTACGTCATACGGTTCATTAGCTGTGAAAAGGGGCGTGGCTAAAGCATAGGGGGCGGGTCAAACCATCACCAATTAAAAAGGAAGTCTCTGCTGAGTTCATTGATACCTCACACAAGGGTCTATCTTAAAAAGTTCAAATTTTATGAAAGGGGGCGGGGCTTAAGCATAGGGGGCGGGTCAAACCATCACCAATGAAGAAGGAAGTCTCTGCTGAGTTCAATGATACCTCACAAAAGACTCTACCTTAGATGGGTCAGTATTTATTAAAAAGGGCGTGGCTTCAACATAGGGGGCGGGCCAAACCATCACCAATGAATAAGGAAGTCTCTGCTTGATACCTCACACAAGGGTCTATCTTAAATGGTTCAAATTTTAAGAAAGGGGGCGGGGCTTCAACATAGGGGGCGGGTCAAACCATCACCAATGAAGAAAGAAGTCTCTGCTGAGTTCAATGACACCTCACACAAGACTCTACCTTAAACGGTTCAAATGTTATGAAAGGGGGCGTGGCCTGAGTGAGTGGGCGTGGTCATATTATAGAAGGCGGCTCATTATCACATGTAGACCACACATTCTAAGTTTCATGTAAATCGGATGATGTTTGTCATATAAGGCGCATTTCCTGTGGCCAGGGGGGGCGCTATGACCAAAAGTCAATTTTGGCCTGTAGGTGTCCTCAGGCCTGGACCCTTGTCCATCGTGAGAAATTTCGGGCAGATAATGACAACGCATACCCCAAGTTACAACAACTTCTTTGGTCATCGCTAAACACTCAAAATGGCCGCCACGCCACGCCCACCCGTCTGATGAAAAGTTTTTCTTTTAATAACTTTTCATCGTTAAGGTGTTGGGATGGTACAGACCAAGTTTGAAGTCCATCGGATGAAATCTCTAGGAGGAGTTCGTTAAAGTATAGCACCTTGACTTTTAGGCCTACTTCCTGTTGCCACTAGAGGGCTATGCGACTTTAAGTAAATATCGGCCTTTATTTGTCCTCAGGGTTGGACTCTTATGAATCCTGAAAAGTTTCGAGGTAATCGGACAACGCATACTCCGAAGTTACACCCACTTCCTGTTTCGTGCGGGAAAATGCACAAAATGGCCGCCCACGCCCCCCGGCCCTATGACGAAAAGTTTTTCTTTTAACAACTTTTCATCTTTAACATCTTAAGATGGTACAGACCGAGTTTGAAGTTGATCGGATGAAATCTCTAGGAGGAGTTTGTTAAAGTACGACATGTGGAAATGGCCAAAATCGCACTAATTTCGAACTTTGAAATCAAAATTGCGGACTTCCTGTTGGGTTTAGGGTATGGCTCTAATGAAGTTTTTTGTACATCTTGACATGTTACATATGTGTACCAAGTTTCGTGAGTCTACGTTAAACGCACTGGAGGGGCTCAATTTTCTTAACTTTCTAGGGGGCGCTAGCGAGCCATTTTTGTGCGCCTATTCCCGAAACCCTTAAAATACGTAAATTTTCACCAGACTTGATGCGACCGCCAAATTTGGTGAGTTTTTGAATATATTAAACCCTCAAAAAGCCAATTCATTTGACGGGAAAATAATAGAAGGAAGGAAGAAAGAAAGAAAGAAAGAAAGAAAGAAAGAAAGAAAGAAAGAAAGAAAATAATTCCTTCAGTTTCAATAGGGCCTTCGCCGCTGTCGGCGCTCGTGCCCTAACTACACGTCGCGGCGACGCACGTCTCTCGGCCGTGGCTTGGTAGCGTTGCATTCCCCCCTAATTCTCAAAGAAAGCTGGCTTGCCCAGGGCCAGGCCAGCTCAGCAGCGTCTTTCTCCCGTCGCGTTCCGCTGGGGAGGGGGAGGGCGGGGCTGCTCCTCAGTCACACAACAGAAGAGAAAGGACTGTTTCGGCGGCCACAGGAGAGAAATACATTGCATGCTCGCTGGACAATACTGGCAACTCTTTTTTATTTTACAGAAAGTCGCTGTCTTTTCTACAGAAAGTCGCCAGATTTGTCGCTAGTCGCTTTTGTGAAAAAAAGTCGCTACGTTGGAAACACCGCCCACACACACTGGCTCGACGCACAAACCAGCACACGAGTATAAACATCAGACCACTTAGGTAGGCTACGGTGAAAGCTCCGAACTTCCTGTCGAAAGCACACTGTTTGTGTTTATTCCAGGGTCTGACTTAATTTTCTTTTTAAACTGAAGTCATTTAATGGTCAAAACATTATTAATAAATATTCGAATATATTCGAATATTAATATACAATATGACACTTCGAATATGATTTTTGGGCAAAAGTCAAAGCCCTATTTCTCTTTGGACTTTCAATTTGAAATATTTAATAAATATTTCCTCCATACAGTTCAGCTTCTTTTCTCTATAATATCTTCTATTGTTTTTATTACCTTAGATAGAACTTAACTGGTGTCCATATGAAGAACTGGAATATATAATAATAGTAATGGGATACAACAAATACAATAAGATTTATCAGGGCTCCACACTAACTTTTTGCCTTGGTTGCACTGGTGCGCCTAACTTTTTTTATTTAGGTGCACCAGCACAAAATTTAGGTGCACCCAAATTTTTCCTCGCATCGCCGTAACGCTGAATGGCGATACACGATATATAGCTCTGTATTTTTTTACAAAGTGGGCTAAATGTTCAGTTTTAAGTCAAAGCCACTTTTCACAGGCTCTTTTATTAAAACAGATTGTGATTAAAATAAAATGCAAAGACAGGGTTTTCTTTACCAGTTTGAAAATATACAGCTGCAACACATGTAAATGAAAGTTATCTAAAATAAAAAGCCTGAGAAAGCTCCTTCATAAGCTTTCAACAACAATAACAGACTGATTAAAAGAGAGAGAGGACGCCCGGATAGCTCAGTTGGTAAATATAGAGGTTTGACTCCGACCTGCAGCCCTTTCCTATATGACAGGCATGAAAACGGGTCAGGGGTGAAAAAGGTGAGAAGGATATTACCCCTCTAGGGGGGTCCGGGGGCATGCCCCCCCCGGAAGAAAATTTTAAATATTCCATATTTTAAATCATCAATCTGATGCATTTTGAAATGCATTTTTTGCCAACCAACAGTGTAATATTTCAATATGCACTCATTAAAGTTAATTTGACTGGCAAAACAGTTAAAGTCCTTCTGACATTACACAATAATAAAAGACTAAAAAGTTTTGGATACATTTGTACTTCTTCCAACCATATATTAAATAAAGAGTCAATGTGGATTTACATATTGCAATAATATCATAATCCTAAACTGAATCATTGTGAAAACTAAAATTTACTACTTTGGCCAGGTCATCATCAAAAAAGCAAATTAGTACATTCATGATTTTGTCCATGCTGATATTAGCTGCTTTATTTACAATTATTAAAAACGTGGCATTGTTTATCTTTTCATATAGCTAGAAGTCTAAACTCTGGGACAAGGCCGTTATGTTTAAATACCTGCCATGCTGATTCCAAACAGACAGCTTTATCAAGGCAGTTTGGGCTTCAGATAGCCTTTACAAATCATGTTTCGCTTTAGCGAGGCACGCACCGTACTTGTTTGTATCACGCGGTCGGTCAGTAAAGGAACCGTCGCAGTCTTAACGGTAGCGGTCGTTGCCGGTAACATACTCGTATTACAGAGTGCACGGACCGAAGCTTTGTGACTAGCATCTAATGACTAGCAAGCCCTGTCTTACCGGTGCCGCCGTCTTCCTTGAACATGCGCTGCAGAAGGTTGGTGGAAGTTCGATGATTGGTCAAAGCCATAGACAGTATGGTTAAATCCAGCGCATTAAAACAAATCCCATGTGGACTTTTTAATTTATTTATTTTTCTAAAATAGTCATACGGCACCAGGCCCGAGTACTTACACCCCCCCTCTCCCCCTTAAACAGTTTCTCATCAAATCTACACTATTCACGTAGGTCACCTATTTTGGTTTCAAAACGGCGAATTTCGCCGAAAGGTGAGTGATTTTCATGTCTGTACATGTCTCTCTCTCCCCTTTCATGTCTTCAGCTTTCCTATCAAAATAAAGGCCGAAATCTTAAAAAAATAAAAATAAAAAAAAATGAACGACCGAAAAGACGGGAGGCGATGACTGAAGCGTGATACAGGCTACGGGAGAAGAGAAAGGAGTGATGGACTGGTATACTAGGCTACTCAGAGAGTGACGGCTGACTCATTAGCGGCGTTACACCAGTCTTGTGGAGGCTATGAAATGTCTGTATCGTCACTGCGCTGCATTTTTATGAACTATGATCCAGCATGCCCCGTCACGCTATTACTCAACGAACTGAAGTTAGTTTAATAATGTGTTTTTCGCCGTGGCCAATACAGGTTTCCCTCTCATACTTAATATACAGCTGTGTTAATAACAATTAAATCTGTAGACAAATGTTGCAGGTGAGCCGGCCGGTGTGTGAGTGAATGGGGGCGGGGCTGCACGGAGGAGAGATCCAAATCCAAACACAGGCACGGCTTTCCAGAAGGAATGGGTCATGTAACGCAACATTAAACCATATCGATATAAACAACATTGCTTCGTTAGTGGAGAGGCAGCGGATGCGAGGACGTTAGGTGCACCGGTGCGACCTTGGAAAAATCTTAGTCGCACCCTTACAAATTTTGGTCGCATTTGCGACCAAATTGGTCGCACTCTCGAGCCCTGTGTATGGTAAATCTTAACTGTGTTTTTTTTTTTACCCCTGTGTTGTGTGCAGGCGTATAAGGAGTCTGTGCTGGAGCCGATGCTGCAGGGCAGTGACAAAACACCTGCTCTCATCAATGATTATAAGGAATACCACCCCCCCCAGAACCGGAGGTGTTTTTTTTTTTTATTTTTAAAAAGAAACTTCCCCAAACCGTTTTTTTTTTTTCGAGGAGAAACGCGAGTCAGTTGGTCTTCACAAAGTCTTCAAGCTGCAGTCCAGCCTTACCTGCAACTCCATGGTAAACTGTGATTTCAGCTCAACCTAAAGTCTAATGTAAATCATGAAAAGTGCCTTCTGTCTTGAAATATGGATGGCTTGGCCTCACTGGTTTGTCCATTTCTTTAAAAAAAACATGTTTACTACATTTTATTTACTACACTTGTAAACACAGTTGTCAATGCTGTGTCATTTTAAAACAATTTTTTACAAAACATACATTGAATGAACAATAACCAATTTTGTTGTATATAGTACATCCAATCTGGCAAAATGTTTGTGTCACACTTTTTCAAACACCGCCAGCCTAACCATCTCACAGGCCCATTGCTGGATTGACGGCACCTATTAACTGATTTTTAAACCACGTAATCCTCAGGTGCTGTTTGATCACATGGGCTGTATGAAGAGGTACGATTCGGTCCAAGACATCCTCCGGGAGTTCTTTGAGCTCCGCCTGCACTACTACAAACTGAGGAAGGACTGGTTACTGGGCAGCCTGGGGGCCGAGGCCGCTAAACTGTCCAACCAGGCTCGCTTTGTGCTGGAGAAGATCGAAGGAAAAATTACAATCGGTAAGAACGCCAGCAATCAGATTCCTATGTAACGGTGAGTAGTTGAATATTTTGTAACCCATACTTTGTATCATAACAGAGAACAAATCCAAGCGTGAATTGATCCGCATGCTGGTCCAGAAAGGCTATGAGTCTGATCCTGTGGCTGCCTGGTCCAAGTCTCAGGAAAAGGTACCGTTACAGCGGCTGTCACTGTACACCTACATCTACCTCTGCACATACAAGTTCACACAACAACAATATGACCAAAAGTAAAAATACATTAGGACCTCTAACTAGAGTTGTTCCAATACCATCTTTCCTTGACTGATTCCAATACCTGATCTTGCGTATCGGCCAATACAGAGTACCGATGTGATACCAGTACATTAAAATATATATATTTATTATGTTTTAGCGGCTGTATACTGCAAGACCCTGTATGGATGTGATATGCTTGATATCATTGATGTAAGGGAAACCTTTGTAAAACAAGAACAAACATACAGAGAATGAATGCAATAGAACATTGCTTAAATTATCTAGTTTGACAGTCAGTCATAACAGAATTTTCTTTGTAACTAAATTACATTGTATCAGATCGGTGCATAGGCTCGGGTACTCAACGATGCATTTTAGGCTGCACACTCCTAAGTCTGCACCGAGATTACTATAGTTTCAAATTTTCAATTAGTTTTTGTTTTATCTTAGTTTTGACTTTTGCATTTCATTTTAGTTTAGTTTCAGTTTTTCAGAAATATTTAGTTTTTATACATTTAGCTTTAGTTTGTTTTTGTTAGGCTCGAATAAAGTCTTAGAAGTATGTAGCTATATATGCATACAAAGTACATTGTTTGAGAACTGTAAAGGAATAGCCATTGTGTTTATTGTATCATCTTCACACTACTTTATTCTCAGATGTGAAGCAATTAAAGCATTTCGCCATCTCCTGGAAAGGAACTCTGTTCACTTTCTGAGAAAGGGCAGGTAACCTTTCTCTGCCTTCCAGATCTGCCCATCTTAGCTTTCATTTTCTCAATGGCAGAGCAGGATACCCAAGGCTCACTTTACACCTATCGCCATTTCTAGCCACTGAGGGACCATAGGCAAGCTGGGGGAACGCATATTAATGTTAAAAAACCTCATAAAGTGAAATGTTCATGCCATGGGACCTTTTTAAAGGTTTTGGTTTAACTTAAAAGTTTTTTGTTAACTGCTTATTTTAGTTTTAGTTCACGATAATAACCCTGGACGACGTGTCACTGGATCCACATTAATCATGGCACAAGGTGTAGAAAGCAGCATGACATAGGTTCTGTTTTATGAAACAATGTTTTTTTGTCTTTCTCCAACAGGCTCAGGAAGAAGAGGATCGTGACGGCAATGAGAGCGACAGCTCGGTGGACTCTGGCTCCTCGTCGGGTCCAAACTTCAACTACATCCTCAACATGCCTCTGTGGTGCCTGTCTAAAGAGAAGGTGGAGGACCTGCTCAAACAGAGGGACCACAAGGTCAGCCTTTTATTCATTTTCTCATCTTTTACATCATCGTTCATTTTCATCTTACTAGACACCCGTCATGCACACATCATTGTATTTTATATGAAAGTGTTGTGTGGTCTTCTCTTCCTCTTCTCCCGCGGGCGACAACAATCCAATGAGCGCCCGCTGGTCTGGTGGATGTCCTCCGGAGGACAAGTCATACCTTCGCGGCGAAAAATTGTAGTTTCTTTCCCCCTCAAAAATAGGTATTTCAGCACTGTAGTGGTTATTACCATATCAGTGACTATGTAACTACATGGAAACAAAATGATGCCTGTTGCTTGTACAGTCATAGCGTTACTGAAGGCTAGCTCTAGCTCCATAGTTAGCTACGTTACTCGAAGCTTCTTCCCAGTTCCCTTGTGAACACCTCCGCTCTTCACTCTTCACACACTACGCTCCAATCTGCACACTGCTGTTTACCTTTTCCTGCTACAACTGAATTCCCATGGAACTTCAGTGCGAGACAGCTAGCCTTCTGTAACACTGTACAAGGCACAGGCATCATTTGGCCCGTTTCCATATAGTTACCTAGTCACTGATATGGTCATAATCACTACAGTGCTCAATTACCTATTTTTGAAGGGGAAATAAACTAAAAATCTTCACCACGAAGGTATGACCTGTTCTCCGGAGGACATCCACCAGACCAGCGGACGCTCATTGGATTGTTGTTGGCTGCGGGATGCGAGGAAGGCGGGGAGGAAGCAGAGGATAGGGTGCCAGACGGGCCTGCTAGCACGGCTAAGGAAACTACCACACAGTTTGCCACTGCAAAGACTCCTACTCACCAACGCCAGATCGTTCACACACAAAATGGATATATATGCTACAAATACACACGGAACTGCTGCTTGTTGATTATTATTAGCCGGGCTGAACACACTCACTCATTCCAGACAGCAGCTAGCAGCTAACAGGGTAGGTGAATTTAAACAATGTCTGAGTTGAAAACGCATAATTTTGTCATGTAAGGGCCCTGTTTCACAGACATTTTAATTGTATTTTGTGTCTGTTAAGAGGCACAAAGGCACTATTTATCTTATGCCCCCCAAAACTGCTGTTTTAGCTCACTGGGA
The DNA here is from genome assembly GCF_010015445.1 of Perca fluviatilis. NCBI lineage: Eukaryota > Metazoa > Chordata > Actinopteri > Perciformes > Percidae > Perca > Perca fluviatilis. The sequence goes on along the minus strand of NC_053124.1, from coordinate 3,866,692 downwards.
TCTCTGGGCATTAGCTTTTGCTATCACACCGGGAGGACTTGGTGTTGCCATGGTCAATGCATTTTTTTTATATGTGAGTGCACGCACATAAGGCATAGCGCATACATTACGTTGCACATTATGGCAAAGGGCAGGGGACATGCAGCTCGTCATATAATAAAAGAAAATAGACATGAATAAATTTAGATTTTAGAAAGCAATAATTGCATGAAAAAAGGTTGTTGACGAGTCTTAAAGCTTGAGTCCGAGTCAAGCCTGAAGTCTTTTGGGTCGAGGCTCAAGTCAAGTCTGAAGTCAGCTGTTTGTGTGACTTAAGTGCGACTCGAGTCCCAGTCTCAGACTCAGAGATGGGATAGTCCCCATCTCGTGATTGAAGCCGCAAACATTCAGTGTAAGATAAAAAAAAATGACATAACATTATTTATTATAAGTTTATTTGAGTCACAGCTGCTACATATAGTGTTTTGACCTCTACAACCCAACTGCATTTGGTTGCATTTAGTTAACTTTCTAAAGAAGGCGCAATCGCTTGTTTGCTAAGGGTCGGGTCGGGAATCCAACATTAACACACTGACAACATTGTATTCAGAAAATAAAATATTTGTTATGTGTAAATTGTGTAAAGGTGTTCACGAGATACCAATCTTTCGTGAACTTGTGAATATCGCCAGCCGTCTTCTCTTGTTTTCATGGAGACAGACATGGTGTGTGTGTGAGTGTGTGTGTGTGTGTGTGTGTGTGTGTGTGTGTGTGTGTGTGTGTGTGTGTGTGTGTGTGTGTGTGTGTGTGTGTGTGTGTGTGTGTGTGTGTGTGTGTGTGTGTGTGTGTGTGTGTGCCCTATGTGAGAGAGACGTGTGAGTGACCGAGAGACGGAGGGAGAGCAGGGAAAGGAAATGCAGCTCAACGAATACGCGGTGTGTTTTAAATAGTGTTAAAAAAGAATAACGAAACACAATATGTGGCGGCTGGTGTTGATTTTGTGGCGCACCGCCACAAATTAGTCTATGTGTGGGAAACACTGCTTTTTATATCATTTGGACCGTTATTATCACCATATTTCTTTTTCTTTTGGGTTGTTTTAGGTCTCTGTGGTCATTTGGCGTGTCTTTGTAATCAGTTTGCATCTCTTTTAGTTACATTCATTAGGCTTAGGTGCTGCCCAAAACTGATTGGGTGCTGCACCTAAACCTTATAATGGCAGGGAAAACCCTGGTGTACTGTACACAGTGTACTACATGCAAGTGTACTCACAGAAGCATCCAAATTGAGACACACAGTGAGTGTATTAAGTGGTGCAGTTGACGTGTTGATTAACAAAGTGAATATGTGCTGATGTACAGAGAGCAGAGCTGAACGATCTCCAGAAGAAACACGCCGAAGATCTGTGGAAGGAGGACTTGGCCGTGTTCATCGAGGAACTGGATGTAAGTTTTGTGTTTTTAGATGCTTTTTATTGTCTCCGCACTAACCATTCGCTCAGCTGTGAAAGTTGATAGCTTATAGTTTACTTCAGGGCTTGATGTGCTTACATTTACTGTTAGCAAGTTGTTGTGAAGTTATTAATAACTGATTTTTGTCTGATATAAAATAACGTAGAATAATGTGTAAACTTCCACAGCAATTCCATCAGTACAAGAGTGGCGTCACTCACCACTCTGATCTCTAACAGAAATGCTGTTACCAATCACCAGAGATGTTCACAAGTCATTTTTTGGAAGTCCAAGTCAAGTCTCAAGTCTTTGAGGGGCAAGTTCAAGTCAAGTCTCAAGTCTTTTGCCACGAGTCCAAGTCAAGTCTCTGGCCATCTGATCGGTCCCCAACACTGTATTGTTAAATCTTATGAATCCAAAGCATGTCCTGTAGTTACCATCCATACAGTACAGTATCAAAATCAGTTGTAGGATAACTTTATGGGGTCTACTTAACACATCCCTCTAGCCCTCAGACCTGGTGAAATATTAACCTAAATCTGTCACATCATATGAATACAACTATAAATATATAATTTGCCTGTTCCCAGAATTGGCACAACACTTCGCAAAGGTTAGCTTGTTACCTGTGATGATATATGCTAAATGTAACATCTCTTTCACTAAAAGAAATGTCGAAGTGGAAATCAAGAGAATAGTGGCAGCGCCACCCCAGTTACAGAACAACATGCATCTCAGTGTCAGTCCAAATTACGCACAATAAGCAGTTTGAACTCACTGATGTAATGCCATTTAGTGTTCAGTGTTAGTACGCTCAGTGAAACTGAGTCCAGCGTGAGGGAGACCCGACTCAGAGGAGGAGAAGTTAGTGAGGCCAGCGTCTCCACGGCAGGTGACAGTGCGCACGGATCCGCTGCGCCACGCATAATGATGAAATAGTAAATAGGACTGCAGTAACCGAAATATGTGCAGAATTAAGACAGTCAAGACGGCCCAGTGATTGGTGGAACGGGTACACCATGTTCACTTAATAGCCTACAAATCATCCACGGGATCAATTACGCATCACAAGAGCCCGCCCGACACAACATTTGTTCCTGGGGAGATGGATCCGTGCGTCCTGCCTCCTGTGCGCCATGGATGTCTGAGCCTCAGCAACTACTAACTATAAACATATAGTCTGCCTGTTCCCAGTATTAACACAACAGTTTGTGATGGTTAGCTTGTTACCTGTGACGATATATGCTAAATGTAATTTCTCTTTCACATTAGCAAGTGACTGACCTATCTGGGTGCGTTTTGAGATGCCTGATGAAGTTCGATTGTTGATCCAGCATCATTTATCTTGGTGCCACACACCTTGCACTCAATAACGTTTACGAAGTTATTGAAAGCAAAACTAATGACAAAAGGCACAACATCGGGGGGACTTGGTGTCGCCGTCGTCGATGCATTTTTGTATATGTGAGAGTGCGCACACATAAGGCATAGCGCATGCATTATGGCAAAGGGCAGGGGACATGCAGCTCGTCATACGTTTCCCCAACGTATATGCGCCAATAGAAAAAAAAATAGAAATACGTGAATAAATTTAGATTTAAAAAGCAATAATTGCATGAAAACAGGTTGTTGACGAGTCTCGAAGCTCGAGTCTGAGTCAAGTCTTTTGGGTCGAGTCGCAAGTTAAGTCTGAAGTCAGCTATTTGTGCGACTTAAGGTGTAGACACATTTAGCCGACGGCCAACCGTTGACAGAAAACCCCGTCAATATGATCAGTCACGTCCCTGAGGTCCAAAAAACTGCCACAGAACCGACCAAAAAGACGAGAGGAAACGAGACGTAATACATCTCTATAACAGCAGGTGGCGCTAATCTGTATTGTTGCCCAAGAAATGAAAACCGGCAGCTGATTGGACGAACACGTCACATGGGTTTGTTTTCTCCGGAAATTCAAAGCCAGACTGTCATGGCGGCCGTTCAGAATACGATCTCATATTGTACTAAAATAGTTCACTGAAACATGTTTCTGAAAACATTTTAAGCGAGAAATAGGCCATGCAGTTGCTGAATCTGTCTTCATTTCAGCTCAACAAAGGTCAGCTTAAAAGATTTTCGTCAAATTTTGAGAGACTCTAATCACCTCATCAGTCACCTCATCCCGCTCGTCATTTCCGGGTGAGTCCCGACTGCCCTGCCGCCAAAATAAACGCTGACAGCCCCCCAGACGGACGACGGCACGGGACACACCGAACAGATTTGAGTCACTGACCTCACCAGACTGTCCCACGGCCGATAATCAGCCTGGTGTGTCAGTGCCCTTAAGTGCAAGTCTCAGACTTAAGTCCCCATCTCTGCCAATCACTGTTTCCAGTCGCTTCTACTTTGCAGTTGGCTTTCTTTTTTTGCCGGTTGAAGCTTCATATTAAACGGACTGACATTTGTCTCAAGAGTCGATTCAATTACGATGATACTGTCAACAATTCAATCGATTCAATATCACGATGCGTCTCCTCCTCAATATTATGTGTTATGTATATATTGCTATACATGGTTTTTATCAACAAATTCAAGCAGTTAGATATACACTCACCTTAAAGATTATTAGGAACACCTGTAAGATTTCTCGTTAATGCAATTATCTAATCAACCAATCACATGGCAGCTGCTTCAATGCATTTAGGGTTGTGGTCCAGGTCTATTCAATTCAATTCAATTTTATTTATAGTATCAAATCATAACATAAGTTATCTCGAGACACTTTACAGATAGAGTAGGTCTAGACCACACTCTATAATTTACAAAGCCCCAACAATTCCAACAATTCCAGTAATTCCCTCAAGAGCAAGCAGTGCGACAGTGGCGAGGAAAACCTCCCTCTTGGGAAGAAACCTCGGACAGACCCAGGCTCTTGGTAGGCGGTGTCTGACGAGCCGGTTGGGGGTGTGATGAACAGTGGCGATAGTAGTCACATTAATAATGGAACAGTGACTGGATGTAGCGGGAAGCTGCAGGGTTCAGCAGGACGCAGCATGACATTGCAGGGCATCGCTGAGCTCAGCAGGGAGTGCAGCAGGACCAGGGCGACAGCTGCAACCAGGATCTTGGTGCCAACGTTCTCCAAGGAAATACGCTGGGGGAAAAAAGCATAAGGACTCCGGGGAGTAAACTCCCCAGAAGCTAGGATTAGTAACAAGCATTTCTGGGACGGGATGCACACAAATAGTAATAGTAATAGTAATAGAAAGGGAGAGGAGAGAGCAGCTCAGTGTGTCAAAGGAAGGAAGTCCCCCGGCAGTCTAGAACTATAACAGCGTAACTATAACAGGTAACTAAGAGAGACAGGTCATAAGGAGAGGTAACTTTTTTTAGACAATCTCCTGAACTCCAAACTAAATGTCAGAATGGGAAAGAAAGGTGATCTAAGCAACTTTGAGCGTGGCGTGGTTGTTGGTGCCAGACGGGCTGGTTTGAGTATTTCCCAATCTGCTCAGTTACTGGGATTTTCACGCACAACCATTTCTAGGGTTTACAAAGAATGGTCTGAAAAAGGAAAAACATCCAGGATGCTGCAGTCCTGGGGGGCGAAAATGCCTTGTTGATGCTAGAGGTCAGAGGAGAATGGGCCGACTGATTTCAGATGATAGAAGATCAACTTTGACTCAAATAACCACACGTTACACCCGAGGTATGCAGCAAAGCATTTATGAAGCCACAACCCGCACAACCTTGAGGCAGATGGGCTACACCAGCAGAAGACCCCACCGGGGACCACTCATCTCCACTACAAAGCTCACCAAAATTGGACAGTTGAAGACTGGAAAAATGTTGCCTGGTCTGATTAGTCTTGATGTCTGTTGAGACATTCAGATGGTAGAGTCAGAATTTGGCATAAACAGAATAAGAACATGGATCCGTCATGCCTTGTTACCACTTTTCAGGCAGGTGGTGGTGGTGTAATGGTGTGGGGAATGTTTTCTTGGCACACTTTAGGCCCCTTAGTACCAATTGGGCATCGTTTAAATGCCACAGCCTACCTGAGCATTGTTTCTGACCATGTCCATCCTTTTATGACCACCATGTACCCATCCTCTGATGGCTACTTCCAGCAGGATAATGCACCATGTCACAAAGCTTGAATCATTTCAAATTGGTTTCTTGAACATGACAGTGAGTTCACTGTACTAAAATGGCCCCCACAGTCACCAGATTTCAACCCAATAGAACATCTTTGGGATGTAGTGGAACGGGAGCTTCGTACCCTGGATATGCATCCCACAAATCTCCATCAAGTGCAAGATGCTTCTCTATCAATATGGGCCAACATTTCTAAAGAATGCTTCCAGCACCTTGTTGAATCAATGCCACGAAGAATTAAGGCAGTTCTGAAGGCGAAAGGGGGTCAATCACAGTCATAGTAGGGTGTTCCTAATAATCCTTTAGGTGAGTGTATATGAGCTCCCTTTTTCATTGTATCTTCTCTTAAAAAAAGACACTTCCTGAATGTAGCGGAGTCTGAACACAACAGACAAAAGGCAAAAATTAAAAAAGCAGCAATCGCAATCGTCTAGGTCCGCATTGCGATGCATCGATGCAATGATTCGTTTCAACACCCCTATTCAATACTGGCTTTTATTTGATAATTTACTGTATTAAGAGTTTTTTTTATGTTTCCCTGTTGTACTATGTGCTTTAGCAATAATATGTGTCAATATGGTTATGCTAATAAAGCCTATTTGAATTTGAGTTAAAAGTGACTTGAGAATTTCTGTTTGGTCTGTCAGAAAGTGGAGGCCCATGAGCGAGAGGAGCAGAGTTTAGGGAAGGCCGTCAAACTGGTGAAGGGGAAGGTGGGCAAACCCAAAGCCAAGAAGCTGAACCTGGAGGAGACCATGCCCTCACTGTTTGGTCGCCGGGTGGAGCCTCCAACTCAGGCCATCAGATCTGACGCAGCCAAGAAACTGACCAAAAAGAAGAAGGTAACAACTGCCAGTGTAATACCGAAAAATAAAAGCGTGCAATCAGGAATCCAGGATTTGTTACAGGTTGTGTTTTTTTCTCTCAGAGTGACATTGATCCAGCTGTGAAGCTGGAGTTTGATGAGGAAGGTTTGGGCGGTGAGGGAGCAACGGGAGAAATCTCTGTAGCCAAACCAAAGGCTCCACGTGTCAAGAAAGAGAAGAAAGAGCCTGGTCAGTACTTCTATGAAAACTTCAGCTATTCCATCAAACACATGAAATTCATTTCCTTTAGCTGTTCACTTTCAAAGATTTAGCAATTGCTGTTTCTGTTCAAATGTCAAAGGACTGAATTAAAAAGGCCAAATGTAAGAAATGATCGAATTGGACTTGCTTTATCAGTAGATGCGTTATTTATCAGCACAGATGGACCTATTTGTCAACTATAACTATCCAGCATTCTTTTTCCTAGTATACCATGTTTAGGGCTCTGTTTCACTACTTGATACCTTTTGAAGGTATTGACAGAAATGACCCAGTACAGAGTAGTAGTATCAAAACTTCGCCAGTCAAACAATTCCTGCATTCATCCTTAATGTACCCAGATCTAGAAAAATATTACTATTAGTATGGTTTTCCTTGCAGCCAATTACCGCAAGCGTTCTTGGATTTAATGCAATGTGTGATTGGCCCATTACCGCAGCAGCTACAGCCCATACAGTCTGTGGTGCGGTGAAGTAGAGCGCATTGTATTTGAGTTAGAATTGGCAGTTCAGCGTGCCGAGATGCTTCTGTTCACATGATGGGAATCGAATGATGTAGGGAAAAAATGGTATCAAATGAAGTACTCTATATTAGGGGTGTGAATCTTCACTGGTCTCACGATTCAGTTAGTTATTATGTCAAGGATTTGAATCGATCCGATAACCCCGATGCATCACGATGCATCACCTCGTCAATGTTATTATATATTGCTACACATTTTCATCAACAAATTCAAGCAGTTAAATATATCAACAAATATATATGAACAACAAATATGCAATAAATCAACAAGCATCAGTAGGCACTAATCGATTATTATGTCTCTGCATCAATTAGGGCTTTGACTCCGAACTTCGTTATTCGAATATCATTCGAATATAAAAAAAAATAATGATATTCGAACGAATATTAGCCAGCCCTTAATAGTCGAACCTGTTATGGGCATTATTTTTTGTAAAAACGTTGTAAACGTTGTTTTCAGTTCAGATTCCGAGGCTTTTCCACGCATTTCAAAATGTAACTACACGTCGCGGCGACGCACGTCTCTCGGCCGTGGCTTGGTAGCGTTGCATTCCCCCCTAATTCTCAAAGAAGGCTGGCTTGCCCAGGGCCAGGCCAGCTCAGCGGCGTCTTTCTCCCGTCGCGTTCCGCTGTCTCTCCTACCTACACCGGCGCCGCACCCTGTCCCTTCTCCCCTTTCTACCTGCCTGCTCAGTGCTGCTGCACATGAGGAGAGAGCACAGAGGGGAGGGCGGGGCAGCTCCTCAGTCACAGAACAGAAGAGAAAGGGGACTGTTTCGGCGGCCACAGGAGAGAAATACGTTGCGTGCTCGCTGGACAATACTGGCGACTCTTTTTTATTTTACAGAAAGTCCAGATTTGTCGCTAGTCGCTTTTGTGAAAAGAAGTCGCTAAGTTGGCAACACCGCCCACACACACTGGCTCGACGCACACACCAGCACACGAGTATAAACATCAGACCACTTACGTAGGCTACGGTGAAAGCTCCGAAATTCCTGTCGAAAGCACACTGTTTGTGTTTAATCCAGGGTCTGACTTTAAAAAAACATTTTTAAACTGGAGGCATTTAATGGTCAAAATGATTATTTTACACCCCTACTCTATTGGTATGGGTATCACTTTTGGTACTGGTATTGTAAAATAATATAGTATAGTGTAGTATAATCCTATATTGAACAACCAGGAGCTCCTCAGTCCTAAGTGAGAATACTGACCAGGGCTCGACAGTGCGACCGTTTCCCTCGTATTTGCGACTAAAAAATTTATTTAGGAGCTCATGTGCGAGTATTTTCATACTTGCTGTTTTTTTGCAGATGTGGCCACCTTTAGCTCCAATGAACTTCTCTACATTTAGTTTTACATGGTTGTCTTTCTGTTTTTACAGAGTGTCTGCTCTCGGCTCGTCATTATATTATGTTGCAGCGAGCCTGCTGTGAGTGTTGTCTGTGTGACGTTTTGAAAAGTAACCACATTTGCAACCGCTTTATCGGCATTGCTATCCCTGTTCACTGAACAAGTAGCAGAGCATGTTACGGAGGCGACGTCTCTCTGCCGTCCCCTGTACAGGTAAAGCCGCCTACACCTCTGCGGTGAACCACTCTGCGCTGGCTGTGCCATTGTTTTTTCTACGGGTGGAGACAGTGGAAGCGCTGCCCTTGGCGTTGCACACCGCTCGGAATTGTTGCCGAGCGCTGCGTTTAAAGCTCTTATTATTTCAACTCTATTATTTCAACTCTGACCTCATTGCTGCTGAATTTTCAAGCTGCAACCAGGGCTTAAAGTATTCCGGCACCGTGCCAGATCTCCGGCGTGCGGCCGTGAGAAAAAAAAAACAAAAAACTTTCATGCGATTTAATATTTTCGAGTTAATTGATTTCACATACCAATCATATAAGAGGAACGCAGCTCTAACTAACGCAGGGCTTCATGTCATCGGGCCTGGTGCCGGATTTCTGGTGTATGAATATTTTAGAAAAATAAATTGATTAAAAAGTCCATATGGGATTTGTTTTTGATGCGCTGGGTTTAACCAATCATCAAACTTCCACCTACCAATGAAACAAGTTCTAGCCAATCATATGTAAAGTAGGGCGGGTCTTTGCCGAAAAACGAGAGTGCAGTGTGGTCTCCGTGGTAACGCGGCTAAAAAAATGGAGGCAAAGTATATCAAACTTGGAGCATGTAGACACAGGCAGCTTTAGTTGACAAAGGTGTTAAAAACAAATGGCGCTGGGCATGAATAGAGGACAAGAGGAAAAGGGTGGAGACAGGAAGCCGTTAAGCACTTGGCGCCTCATTTTTGAGGGAGCCAGGTGCTGGCTTCTGCAGCGTATGTTCAAGGAAGATACTGTACGGCAGCAGCGGTAAGAAAGTGCTTGCTAGTCATTAGATGCTAGTCACAAAGCTTTGGTCCGTGCACTCTGTCATACGAGTATGTTACCGGTAACTGCCACTACCGCTGCGACTGCGCCTTTACTGACCGACCGTGTTTGTGATATAAACAATACGTGTGTGCACATTGATAGAGGAACACGATTTGTCATTGACAATGGCCACTGTGTAAAAGCTATCTGAAGCCCAAACTGCCTTGACAAAGCTGTCTGTTTGGAATCAGCATGGCAGTTATTTAAACATAACAGCCTTGTCCCAGAGTTTAGACGTCTAGCTATATGAAAAGCTAAACAATGCAAAGTTTTAAGTCTAACTAATGTCAGCCTGGACAAAGTCATGAATGTAATAATTCTTTTTTTTATGATGACCTGGCCAAAGTAACAAAAAAAAGGTTTTCACAATGATTCATTGTAGGATTATGATATTATTGCAATATGTAAATCTACATTGACTCTTAATTTACAATGTGCAGTTTAAAGTATCAATTACTACATAATTATTAAATAAATACAGTTTGAAGCAGACATAATCAAAAACCTAGTATAGGCTACTTGTTCTATTCAAATAAATGAAATTCCTTTGCTTGTAAATGTCTCCTTGTATTCCTTTTTTATGAAAGAAAAACACATTTGATCCATTTTCATTGCGCCCTTAAAATTCTTTATGCGCTCCTAAATTTTTATACTTAGGAGGACATGTGCTCCTTGGGAAAAAAGTTAGCGTTGAGCCCTGCTGACTGTCAACAAACGGTCTTGATAATTTTCACTGTGTTGCAGGAGCTCCCAGAGTGAGGAAACCCCCAGGACCCAAAGGTGTACCTGCTAAGAAGGTGAAGAAGAGGAACCCCTGGTCTGAGGACGAGTCCAAGTCCGACAGTGACCTGGAGAACAGCCAGCCTGTCATCATCCCCAGAGAGACCAAGTCCCAGAGGGCATCAGGTAAAGTTAAACTTAGTATGAATATGCATTGTCATCACTAGCCACCACTATCTGGCCAGCATATGGCAGTTTCTAAAGGGTAAATCTGGTGATATTCCTAATTTTTCCTCATGTCAACAAATCTCATTGAAATACCCAAATTACAACAGCCTTCACAAATATTATTATATATTACTTATTCTTTAAAGGAGATGGACAGGTATTCATTTATCAGTCATTTGAGACTTTAATCTTCCTCTGTTTTTAACTTTAATTTTTTTCACCATTTGTTTCTCTTTTAATTTGTACAATCTCTTTGATATGACCCACCGTCAGCATGTTGGTTACCAAGTGGCTTGTGACATTTCATTTAAATCCACTTCATGTGGCCCAGGGCCAAAAAACAACAATAACAATTTGTGAACTGGCTCTATGTTTCGTCAGTTTCATTAGCGCTCAGTTTTCAGTATCTGAGGGCTCAGTCGGTTATTGTTCAAGGCACCAGAAGCCACAGCAATAAAAAGAAATGTGACCCAGGCTCTGCTCTTGTCTTTCAGCTGCCAAGCCCAAATATACGTTTGACTTCTCGGAGGAGGAGGATGAGGCCGCCGACGAGGAGAACGGCGAGAACGACGTGGCCTCATCTCCGATGAGGTCATTTAAAGAAGACTTCCTGTCCTCTGAGACCAAGGAGCGCTACAGCGACCATCACGATGACGACGACGATGACGATGATGACGATAACGAAGACTCCTATTCTGCCCTCCCCAAAAAGACCACGTAAGATTTAAACCGCAGCCAGGAGCTCATCTGAACACGATGGAATAGAAAGTTTGTAGGAATGTTGGTGTCACAGGGGCCAATGGCAGTCGTTGGATTGCAGCCCTCTGAGGCATCTGTATGTGTTTGGGTCATGTCTATATCCACGATGTTCCACTTCCGGGATTGCTCCATTGCCAACAGAAATAACGCTGGATTTCACTCATTTAGGCCGGATATCTGTTGCCTTGGGCTTCCTTTGTGTTGGCGTTCTAAACTCTGGTGGATTATGAGGACTATAGTTAACTGCTCCTCAGATCTCTGCCTTTTTCATCTGTATCTTGTTTTGTTCTACTTGTTTTGTTTGCTCGTTTTGTTTTGTTATGTTTTTATAATCTACCCTGCCCTGTAAAGCGACTTTGAGTCCATGAAAAGCGCTATATAAATTCAATTTATTATTATTATTATTATCTGCAGGGTAAATCCACATAGCTAGCTAGACTATCTGTCCAATCTGAGTTTTTGTGTTGCACGACTAGGGCTGGGCGATATGGCTGAAAACTGTATCACGATATAAGTGTTTCATATCGGTCGATATCGATAATTATTGATATTTTTTATGACCTATTTAAAATAAGGACCAGGAGAAAAATATATTAAATTTAAACATTTTTATTTTAAACTTAACCTTCCTCTGATTATAATCCCCTCAGTTATAAAAGCAGAAATGTCAACACAACCATGGAAACCACTCAAATAATTAAAGGTCCAATATGTAATATTTGTACTGTAATAAATCCCAAAATGACACCAATGCCTCATCAGATATTAAGGAAACATGTTAAACTGAAATACTATCTTTTCTGACAACAATGCTAATTTCAGTATTTTTTCTTTTTGAAATTTACATTCCGTGACGGAATTTATGTTTATGTTTTGATCTGTGTGTTGTTATCAACGGCCCAGTTTGACAGCCAGGCCGGGTTGCCAGATATACCTGTAAAACGTAAACCCAGCGCTACAGCTATAGACGTTAAGTACAGCCATGAAAGCAGAAAACAAACAAACAGGATCAATGGAGATAGATTCTACCCGACCTACAAAAAGAAAACAGCATGTTTCTAACAGTTGCGTGACCAGAGACATAACAACCCCCTGGTAAATAATGGAGATGTATTTGAAAGATGGAGACAGCTTAGAGCCCCAAGGGCCCCAAAGGACGAGTTGGCGTTATTTTCTCCTGAACCGGTAAGCATTAGCTTCAGGCTAATTTATCACAGCTACTAGGGATGGGCATTTTTTGTCATTTCAACATTTGTGTTCTCACATTGAATTATATAGCTAGAGTACCCGAAGTTGGTTACTTCGCCAAAAACAATTGAGACACAGCCAGTAAAGTGATCCCGACTGGTCCTGGCTAACGCGCCATGCTAACCCTGCTACCTGTTAACGTTACCGGAGAACCAGGCAAGCAGCCCACGGCTGTTTACAGCGTGTAGCCTCGTCAGCGGCTGGAGCCGACAACGGTGAGTTATTTTAAGCCACCGAGGGGGCTGTAACAATCGGAAAGAGAGGACTGTGAGTTTGCAGTGTGTTTAGCGATTTTGCCATAATTCTAAGCCAATGAAGTGTGTTCCGTCGGTAAGGTAGTGGTATTTTAGCGTGCATTGTAATTCTAAGCCGGAGAGTGTGCCTGACTGGCGTGTGGAGAGGACAGTGAGGTTGTTGTGTTTTTAGCGGTTCATACTGTAATTTTAAGCCGAAAAAGTGTGTCTGTCAGTTGGTTACAGAGCTCCGCATGAGCACGGGCTTTTATGACTGTCAATATAGCCAGCATCTACCGTTAGCTACTCCGCTGTGCTGTGGAGTAATGTCTGGCTATGTGAGAAAAGTGTCTAGCAACGTTGTTGTGAATGCTGCGGTCTCAGCCTGGCAACCCCCGTGAACTTCGAGTCTGGGCAGGAGGGGGCGGGGGAAACGACTCTCCAGTATTTTGAATTGGTAGTGCAGTAACTATTTTAACCGCTAGCTGCCAGTATTACACACAATATTACATATTGCACCTTTAAAATGTAAACATAAGTCTAAAATCACAGTGAAGAAAGAATAAGTAAGAATTGCTTAATAAGGTGTAATAAAATGGTGCAAAGTGTTAAATATAAACATAAAGAAACCTGAAACCTGAGAAGAACTATTTTCTGCAGGTTTAGTGCTAGGTTGGTAACCTGGCTTCTGGACAGTGCTCAGCACGTCTGCCTCCGTTATTTCTTTGTAGCGTTTAGTAAGGCGCTGATGCAGAGTACCTCTCCATGGCGGTCTGCTGCTTGTGCCGTGTTGCAGCTGCAGATGTTGTTGGAAGTTGCTGGCAAATACGGCTTTGCTGTGTGAGCGCGGCTAAGGTGGTAAAACAAGTTTGCGGTAGTGTTGGTGGGGACGACGGTCAGACTTATAAAATCCCCAAAACTGCCATACTGACTTTTCCTGTTTTATCAACAATTTCCTCGCTCGCTGCAGCACTCACTTTCCGCTTACCGCTACACGCCGCCGGTTCTGTTATTGTAGAATGGTAGAATCCAACACGAGACAGCGATGTGGCGCAACCAAACTTGATACTGTTACATGATTGGCTGTTAGAGTGTCACTCCCTACGTTGCTAGGTTACCAGAGAGTGAGTGCCTTTGTTCATGCAACCAAACTTGCTTCGCAACTTCTGGTTTCTTCCGAAGAAGAAAAACAAGTTATTGAACGTTTTATCGAACGCATTTTCTATTGATATTGATTACGTGTCTATCGTGATACATATCGTTATCGTTTTATCGCCCAGCCCTATGCACGACTAAAACTACTTTGTAACGTACACGTTCCACCAAAACAAGTTCCTTCCAGGGGCTATTTTGCAGCGGCACCACGGCTTTTCCGGGTGCTTAGCACCACCCAAGATGATTGTAATTAGTTTAAAGAAATGCCAATAAACCAGAGCATGTTTTCTCCCATCCGGTAATGTTGTGTGGACCAACCAGACCCTCCTCCGCAGCGCTGTGGAGGAAGGTCTGGCAAAGCAAGACTGGTGTGGGTCTAACGCTGGGTTTCAACAGGCTGCGTTTTTCAACTGCACCGAGACAGCGGATTCCAAGCGGAATTGTGTCACAGCAACATGATGCCAACGGTGTACACGTTTTGCTAACAATTTGCCAAGCAAACTGTTAAAGGGTAACTACCGTTTTTTCAACCTGGATCCCGTTTTCCCATGTTTTTATGTCTGACTGATGGGAACAACAATATTTGACATTGGTCCAGTATTAAGCATATCGTTGCAGTCGGCAGCGGCAAAACAAGCTATAATGTAAGTTAATAGGGCAATTAGCCTTTCGTCAAGCCCCACCCCCCTTAGTTACTGTTGCTACGTCCGACAAACAAATGGTCAAACACGACCAGCGCGACAAATTGCCATGACGGGAGGAGGTATACCCGTGCGTGTCAGTGACCTTTTTTGGAGCAATACCTCCGCGATATCCTCCAGATCGAGGCAAAAGGGGTTACAGTATGCAGTGGAGGGATATATTCAAATGTTTTACTGTGTTGTAAACTGACGAAAAATAAAGTTGGGGAGCTCAAAGACCCAACACAACAGCAGCTAATGTAGCTAGCATTAGCTAACATGTTAACTAATGTTGGCTAAAGCTAAAGGGCTCGTTAAACTTAGCTTAGAGAGTAGGTTAACTTTGGTCCAATTTGTGTTCTTGCCTCTAGTTAGTAGATCTAGACAACACGGTAACTAGTTAGCTGTTAGCCTTACCTTTGAGCAGACGTATTTATGCTTCGTAATGTTCAACACATTTGTCCACACGGTTTTATCCATTGTAGGCACCGCTCACGTTGGCCCTCATTTATGAAACGTTTTCTCTTGAACGTGAACGATTTATTTGTACCATTGACCGAGTTATTTCAGCTTGTTTTTCCAGCCCCTCTGCTGTCAGGAGACCGGGTCCAGCACGGGGGGGGGCGGAGGACACGCACTCTCCCGCAGCTGTTGCCTCGTTCTGACTCATGAAAAAAACGAGTAAAATAAAAGACACTGCATAAACTCAGCTACTGTGTGTTTATTTAAATATAAGTACACCTACATGTAGGCCTAAGAGATTGCAATATAAGCCTGTATATTACTATTAGGACTATAGAATACATGTGTCAAGGATGTAGGCTATAAACTTCAGCTGGAGTCCGATTTACTACGGCAACACTGTTGACCGCATGATCTCTTTTCATTCCGCATTCTTTCTACAGTCTTTAATAACAGTTTTCAGGCTGCCAAATAGTAAACACGTTAGTGCAAATGAATCCTCCAGACAATCTCTCGGGGTATCTAGAGTCCGATTTACAAACGCCGTGGGCGCACCGCTTCACCATCTTGCTTGTTTGTCAGACCTGCTCACATAGTAACGGTTGCTATGATGTGTGATTGGACAATGGCCGTTTTGGGGGAGGGGCCGGCGAGAGGTCAATTGTCCAGCTTGTATTTACCTTCACAAAAGGGCTTGTTTTGCCACTGACGGACTCAGATTAATATTATAAGTGTCTGACAACATTATGAAGGGATCCTTTCCGTAATGTGAGAGATGCACCCAGTTGGATGCTGTCCTCATCTCCTACTTCAATGCCTAATGAATCTATCTCTTTCTCTCCCCTGTCTTTCACTGGCTGAAGCCTGAAAATACTATACTGGTCGGGCTGTTCAGCTCTGTTTCAGACTGATACCTCTGGTTCATCCTCAACACGGAGCTTTTTCAGTCGCGGAAAATACTTTTCAATAGGCTACTCATCTGGCTTGAAGCAGCAAACATTCAGTGTAAGAGTAAAAAATGACATAACCAGACATGAAAATCACTCACCTTTCAGCGAAATTCGCCGTTTTGAAACCAAAATAGGTGACCTACGTGAATCGTGTAGATTCGATGAGAAAATGTTTAAGGGGGGACGAGGTGTATAAGTACACGGGCCTGGTGCCCGATTTCTGGCGTATGACTATTTTAGAAAAATAAATTAAAAAGTCCACATGGGATTTGTTTTAATGTGCTGGATTTAACCATACTGTCTATGGATTTAACCAATCATCGAACTTCCACCAACCAATGAAACGAGTTCTAGCCAATCAGATGCAAAGTAGGGCGGGTCTTTGCCAAAATGTCAGAGTGCGGTGCTGGTGTGGTATCCGTGGTAACACGGCTAAAAAAAAATGTAGGCAAAGTTTATCAAACTTGTAGATACAGGCAGATTTTGTTGAGAAAGTAGTTAAAAACAAATGGCGCTTGGCATGAATGGAGGACAACAAGAAAAGGGTGGAGACCAAGGTTATTATAGTTTTGCATTTTTCATTCGTTTTTATTTTTATTTCGTTTTGACTTTTTGTTTTTAAATTCAGTTTAGTTTTAATTATTTTTTAAAGCAGTTTTGCTAGTTTAGTTTTTATTTTTTGAAAATGCTTAGTTTTAGTTTAGTTTTTATTAGTTTTAGTCTTTTTTTCTAATATGGGTTATTTATTGGGGGCAAGATTCACAAAGGTCAGAAAAAAGTATTGTGTAATAATAACTCAACAAAAACATCATACAATTTTAGAAATATGTATTCACAATATATTCAACAATAACACCAGTAAATAAAATGTACATATGATGATGAGCACAAATACAGTATCTCACAAAAGTGAGTACACCCCTCACATGTTTGTAAATATTTCATTATATCTTTTAATGGGACAACACTGAAGAAATTACACGGTGTCCAGTAAACACCGGGTATGTGATGATGTGGGGGGGCTATTTTAATTCCAAAGGCCAAGGGAACTTTATCAGGATGCATAGTATCCTGGATCCATGAAATAACTGGCCTTTAAAAATAACCATCTGCCTGCCTCTATGGGGAATTTAACATAGGGGTGTACTGACTTTTGTTGCCAGCGGTTTAAACATTAATGGCTGTGTGTTGAGTTATTTTGAGGGGACAGTGCATTTACACTGTTATACAAGCTGCACACTTAATACTTTGTTGTAGCAAAGTGTAATTTCTTCAGTGTTGTCCCATTAAAAGATATAATGAAATATTTACTAAAATGTAAAAAACACTTTTGTGAGATACTGTATGTAAACAGTCTACACAAGACGCAGCAGTAAGTGCAAAATGTGTTAGTAACTGTGCCAGGAAAAAACCTAAATAGCCATCAGACTAAAGAAGACGGACATAAACAGGTGTTTTTGGTTCGAGTGTCTTTGGTTCGAGTAAAGTGGTGAACTTTTTGAAGTCAGTCGACTCCCACAGTTGTGTAGCTAGACATCCCAGTATCAACACACATATTAACCCAGCCGCTATCGGGTCGCCGGTGAAAGCCCTCCTGTAGTGTTCTCTGTCCTGCGGTTGTCTCCGTCATGCTGTCTGGCCCTGGCCCCACACATCCATGCCCTGTACCGGGGTTATATTAGCTTCTGTTTTGGGGGAAGGGGGCTTTGCCTTCTCCTTGCCCTGTCACTGCTTGTTATGGTAAGCTAGGTTAGCCTCCTCAAATGTACTTTCAAATTCGTGGGATTTTTCCCTTAATTGTCCACTTATTTTACCACCTTCCACTGCGAGGCACTTGCTTTTATCTGACACCGTCATAATCAGATAGGACTCTGCCGCTTTCTTCAGACTTTTGGTACCGCTATGATGCCAGGCGAGGGGCACGGACATGTTGTGTTCAATTTGACGTGAAATGGCGGAATTTCTGGTTTCCCAGTCGGAAATATACATGTCTAAGGCATAGACTGAATAAAACGGGTCGGAAATGCCAACTCTGAAAGATATGTTATTTGTTCTGTGAAAGACATTGACAAAGACGAAAACGACAATGTTTTTTCCCCATCTAGTTTTCGTTATTTCGTTCGTTTTCGTTAACGATTATAACCTTGGTGGAGACGGGAAGCCGTTTAGCACTTTGAGGGAGCCAGGTGCTTGCTTCTGCAGCGCATGTTTCTGACGGCAGCACCGGTAAGACAGGGCTTGCTAGTCATTAGATGCTAGTCACAAAGCTTCGGTCCGTGCACTCTGTCATACGAGTACGTTACCGGCAATGACGGCTACCGTTAAGACTGCGACTGCGCCTTTACTGACCGACCGTGATACAACAATACGTGTGTGCACGTTCATAGCGGAACATGATTTGTAAAACTATCTGAAGACCAAACTGCCTTGACAAAGCTGTCTGTTTGGAATTAGCATGGCAGGTATTTAAACATAACGGCCTTGTCCCAGAGTTTAGACGTCTAGCTATATGCAACGTTTTTAATAAATGTAAATAAAGCAGCTAATATCAACATGGACAAAATCATGAATGTACTAATTCACTTTTTTGATGATGACCTGGCCAAAGTAGTAAATTTTTGTTTTCACAATGATTCATTGTAGGATTATGATATTATTGCAATATGTAAATCCACATTGATTCTTTATTTGACATGGTTGGAAGAAGTAAAAATGTATCCAAAAGTTTTTAAGTACTTTAACCGTTTTGCCAGTAAAATTAACTTTAATGAGTGCAGATTGAAATATTACACTGTTGGCTGGCAAAAAATGCATCTCAAAATGCATCAGATTGATGCTTTAAAATATGGAATATTTAAAATTTTCTTCTGGGGGAGCATGCCCCCGGACCCCCCTAGAGGGGTAATATCCTTCTCACCTTTTTCACCCTTGACCTGTTTTCATGCCTGCATAACATTATTTATAATACGTTTATTTGATTCACAGCTGCTACATAAAGTGTTTTGACCTCGACAACCCAACTGCATTTTACCGCAAACTTGCGACTAGTTAACTTTCTAAAGCAGGCGCAATCGCTTGTTTGCTAAGAGTCGGGTCGGGACTCCAACGTTAACACACTGACAACATTTTATTCAGAATCTAAAATATTTTTTAATGTGTGATTGTGTAAAGGTGTTCATGAGATAGATCTACCAACCTTTCGTGAACAGCCGTCTTCTCTCCTTATGGAGACAGGCGCTGTGTGCACAGTGGGATCGATGGTGTTTTAAGCCTCCAATGTCGCCTTACAGGCGCTAACCCTCACCGTAACCTTAAACATAACCTTAAACCATTGCCGCGGTGCCTGGAAGGTGACGTTTGAGGGCTTAAAAAACCCAACGCCACACGGTGGGAGGAGGTGTGTGTGTGTGTGTGTGTGTGTGTGTGTGTGTGTGTGTGTGTGTGTGTGTGTGTGTGTGTGTGTGTGTGTGTGTGTGTGTGTGTGTGTGTGTGTGTGTGTGTGTGTGTGTGTGTGTGTGTGTGTGTGTGTGTGTGCGTGTGTGTGACACAAGTGACAGAGAGACGGAGGAGAGCAGGGAAAGGAAATGCAGAACGTATTTTAAATAGCGTTTACATTTTTTTTCAAATAACGAAACGCTATATGCGGCGGCCGGTGTTGATAGTGAGGCGAACCGCCACACAATATTCTGTGTGTGGGAAACACTGGGTAGGGTCGGGCTTGATTTTTTTTTTGGGGGCCCGATCTAAGCTTTACTGTGGAAACCCAGCGTAAGGTATCCATAATGTCCGGAACGCTCAGGTCTAAGCAGGGACCTTTGTTGCATGTCAGTCCCTTCTCTCCCACGTCATGTCCTGTCATCTCTCTCTACTGCCTGCTATCTAATGAAGGCACACAGATCTCTAGAAAATAAATCCTGAATGCATTGTTTCTGCTTCTCTTAAGGTCTGCACCTGTAGCTAAAAAGCAAGAGACAACCAGCATGTTCTCGTCCAAGTCAGCCGTCTCAGAAAAAAACAATGACAGTGGTGAGTACAAGCTCAGTGGTAGTGTGCATCACATCTTTCTACAGTTTTTTCTAAAATGTACTGCATTGTGGAGCTGTGGCAACAATTACTATCGGGATTTTTCTATCACGTTAAGACTGCAGCAAACAATTGTTTTCAATATTAGTTGATCTGTGGATTATTTTCAGGATTAATGGCTTGGTCTGTTATGGTGAAATATTTCCATTAGTTCCACTAAATTTTTTTTTTCAGGCCAGCACTCCTAAACTTAAATATTCAGTTTACTATCCTATAAGACAAAGAAAACTTGAAAATATGAACAATTTAGATGCTGAGATGAGACTTCTCTTAAAAATTCAACATTTCCCAACAAACCAATCCAAACAATAAAATTGATAATCAAAATTGTTGCTAATTAACTTTCTTTTGATTGCCAAGAGACAATTTAGACAGTTTACTTTTTTCTCTCCAAGATTTACATCGCAGTCACAATAACTTAAATTCCACAACAAATTATAATAACATTTGAAAAAAATAAAAACAGTGAGAGGATAAAATGGTGCTATGAGATATTTCTTACAAGCTGCCACATTGTCCTTTTGTACGCTAAAGACTCATAAACACATTCTCAAATAATCTAGTTTAGCTTTATGCTCCATTCACGCCTGTAAGTCGCCTACTCGTCTATTCTTTCAATTAATAAACGGCCTGCAGTTTGACTCAGTTTGGTACATATTCCTCTCCTAACTCTGGCTAACATCAGTGATATTAGTTTACTGGCTGCATTTAGTTTGCACTAAACGAATGATTCTGATTCTAAACACTGCATTCAGTTAAGACATTTCTGATCTAGTTGTTAGATCCTGAAGTGTAGGAAGTTCTCAAGTCTTTTTATAAAGCAA
Source organism: Perca fluviatilis (assembly GCF_010015445.1). Lineage (NCBI taxonomy): Eukaryota > Metazoa > Chordata > Actinopteri > Perciformes > Percidae > Perca > Perca fluviatilis. The sequence goes on along the minus strand of NC_053124.1, from coordinate 3,845,756 downwards.
CATTGGATTAGTTTGCCTGTACAGAAGATAATCCTGAGAAAATGAACTGTAGCAAGGGAAAAGAACGAGTTTAAGTACTGAACTGTATGTAACAAAGTCAGAATGTGAGGTAAAGCAGATTTGAAATGATAAAAGGTGAACCCAGTCAGAGACGTCTCCATGCAGGAGTGATGTGTAGAGAGAGTGCAGCAGCTGAGCGTCGGCCTGTTGTTTGTCTTGCAGATGGGTCCAAGTCTGACAGCGACGACGACATAGCCCCGGTGTTCTCCACTTACTCCAGCAGCTCTGCATTTGACAAACTCTCACCAGCAAAGAAAGGTAATGACTCACTATGTCCAACAGAGGGAGCTGTAATGCAGCATCACAGCTACCACCAGAACAGAACAGATTACTGACACTTAAAGTGGAGCTCATGAAGTCTAATGCAGGGATCTTCAATGTTTTTTAGGCCAAGGACCTCTTAACTGAAATAGATGAAGCAGGGGGCCCCTACTACTCTAAATATATTGTATAAAATTAAGTTGCATGTTAAACTGGGCCGGATGGATAAAAATGAATGGATATACTTTGTTACTTATATCATGTTATAATGTTAAACATACGGAAGGCACAGTGAATCCTTCAGCTTAACTGTATGGCTACCATATGGCTATTTTACTATATTAAGCTTATCTTCAATGTGTAAATTAAATGTTTTTTGTTGTTGTTTTTTTCCCCAAATAGGCCAATTTATCTTTGCTATTAATAGGTTGGATTTGTATTATTGTATATTTTCAGACATATTTGAATTTTTGAAAAAAGAAACTTTCAAAATATTTTAAACATAATTTGGCGGCCCCCCTGCACTGACTCTGAGGAGATTTGTGCCGTAATGTTATTTATTTTTGTTTTATAAAATTGTTATCAAAAAAAAGTATCATTAGGAAACGGGTGTCGATGTCTCACGGTATTGGTTCGGTAGCGGACATTTTTGAATGATACCCAGCCCTACTTACAATGTACAAAATGGAAGGGAGGGAAAAAAGCTTCCAACATGATTTATTGTGGTAGATAACTCAGCATGTATAAGCGGTATGTAATAGCCGGGTTTTAATCCGTTATATCTGTAGCAGCTAAGAAGCCGTCTGATGCAGCTCCCAAACCTAAGAAGCCACCAGCACCAAAAGCAAAGAAGCCTGATAAATCCATCTGGGACTCTGACTCTGACACTGGGTCCAAGAAGCCAGCCTCAACTCTTAAAGGTACAGCACAGATCCTGTCTTTTCCTACAAAAAATAAATAGTTAACAACAAATACACATTGGTCACATTTTGTTCTGGTGGACTTTGTGCAGGCAAAGGCAGAGGGAGAAAGAGGAAGGGCTCTGGCTCTGAAGACGAGTACAGTCCAATGAAGAAAATGGCAAAACCTGTCGGCAGAGTGAGTATCATCCTGTGTTGATTAGATAGCAGTGTTGGTGTTTGACAAATGTAAAATGTATAAGCTGCTACTGTGAACATTAACAGGGACTACCTGTTTCTTGTATATTATGCTCTCTATGGCCTGATGCTGTATTTTATATACTTTACATCGGTGGTGGAATGTACATGTACTTAAGTACACATTTGAGGTACCTGTACTTTACTTGAGTCTCTTTGCCACTTTCTACTTCTACTCTGCTACATCTCAGAGAGAAATATTGTAGTTTTTACTCCACCTACATTCATCTGCTTCAGCTTTAGTTACTAGTTACTTTACACATTAACATTTTTTTGCACACAAAACACGTAGTTTATAAAATACCATATTTTATTATAAATTAAACTACCCAACAATATAAAGGAATTGATTAGACCATTAAACAATTAGTTGATTGACAGAACAGTTTGGATCGTTTACAGTTTACAGGATTTTTCTGCATCGAATACTTTTACTTGTAATACTTTAAGTAAATTTTCCTGATGATACTTACAAACTTTTACCTAAGTAACATTTTCAATGCAGGATTTTGACTTGTAACAGAATAGTATTACAGTGTGGTAAGAGTACTTTTACTTAAGTAAAGGATCTGAATATTTCTTCCACCACTGCTTTACATTTAAGTTACACGTTTGGGCTTGACAATACCGCATGTCTTCCGCTGAATAAAGAACTAAAGACCAGGGGTGTGATTCTTCCGGATAAATCCGGAAATCCGGCTTTTCTGACCTGAAAATGACACTCTTGTAAATCATGCAAATCCGCTTTTTTTGGGGGGGGCGCATGGCACTGGTCTGGTATTGGTAAACATAATAAGGTTAGGATAGCCGATTGGTCAGGGGATAAGACCTGAAAAAAATCAGGTTATGTTACCTTGCATAAGCATGGAATAGGAATCGTAATTTCACAGCCGGGAAAAAGAGCTATACGCAGCGAACAGATGTGCTGGGCGAGCCGTCGGTATATACTGTCTATGGTGGAAGCTAACAGAAGCTAGCTGCCATAAGCTGACAACTGACCAGGTGTCTCAAAGCTACCAAGTGATGGGCGGAGACAGGGAGTACATGTACTTGAAAGAGTCCGGCAGTCGTGGCAGACGAAGGTCCAGTTGGGAGTTTGGATGTAGAGTCCACTGAAGACCACTGTGGTCTGAAGGGATAATCCTCCATAAAAGCAAGCAAAGCAAAGCCGGTCTACGGAAAGCCTTTCCACTCCCTATTCAGCCCCATTGTACCGAATTTGTTTGCAGTTCCACCAGAGTTCCACTAGGGTGATCGCGGTCCAGTGCAAAATGAATGGGACTAAATGTGTCTCTTTCGCCTGATTGTTGTTGAGAAACCTCAGATTTGATTGTAGTTTTTGCAAGTTCAACATGGATTATAGGTCGAAAGTTGAATGAACGAGTACTTATGTCCTTTTGATTTCTTACAGGGTGAGTCGTTGTTTCCCATAACATGCTAGCATTCTGCTAATGAATGCTGATTGGTCAGTGAAGGACTGATTACGATCGGAGATCCCGCTTGAAGGCATCCGAAGCAGAGACAGAATGTCAGAGTGAATATTTCGGCGTGGTCTTTAAAACATTAGCAAACCTCTTTCTAGCACGTTGACAGGGAGAGCCTAACCTGTCAGCTGTGTTGTTGATGCCTCGAGAGACAAAGGAAGCGACTCAGAGCTTTCCGTAAAGCAGTATCTCTGGCCGTATATGTGTATGACATCACTGACATTTTAAAAGGCTTTTTTAGAACAAAAAAGCCACTTTAAAAAAGTCTAACACCCAGCAGAGTGTATTTTCTTAGCCTCCCCTTTCGAATGCAACATTCAAATTACTAGAAAAAAAATTATATCCTGAGAAAAGTGGATTTTGAGGGGTATAGCTCCATAGAGTCCCATTCATTCTGCACTGGCCTGTGAGCGCCCCCTATATGGAACTGCAACCAGTTCAGAAGCCGGAAGTAACGAGAGAGTGAAACTTCTGCCCTTATTAGAAATTCTTTGTCACTAGCTTGCGGTAACAGTTAGTCAGGAGGTTGACAGCTAACGTTAGCCAGCTGAAGCTAACAGTTGATCGACGGTGAGTAACGTAGCTACGCTACACAGGCTGGCAGCAGCACGGAGTACAGAATTGATAAGTCACAGCAGGGGATAGAAAGGTGTTGAGAATGACCAACATCTAATCTAAAACAGGGTAATTAATTTACTAGAAACATAATATCAATTTCGCGGATTGTGAAGCGGCGATATTCACGTCAGCGTCCTCACGTTCCAACATAAATTTTTCTGAAGTGGTAAATAACTACATGTTTCTGAGTATCCTCAAGGTATATGGACTTTTAACCCTTTTGTTGTCCTTGGGTCAAATGGGACCCTTTTTCAAAAGTTTTTTATATCAGAAATATGGGTTTCAACCAAATAGCAGAAAATAACATGGATGCATGGATATCAGACATGAAAATCACTCACCTTTTGGCGAAATTCGCCATTTTGAAACCAAAATAGGTGACCTACATGAATCATGTAGATTCAATGAGAAAATGTTTTTTTTGGGAGGGGGGGTTAAGTACTCAGGCCTGGTGCCTGATTTCTGGCGTATGACTATTTTAGAAAAAATAAATAAATTAAAAAGTCCACATGGGATTTGTTTTGATGATGATTTAACCAATCATCGAACTTCCACCTACCAATGAAACGAGTTCTAGCCAATTAGATGCAAAGTAGGGCGGGTCTTTCATGTCTTCAGCTGTCCTATAAATAAAGGCCTAAAATACCAAAATCAATGAAATGAAGTTTGAACCTACCCACCTATGATATGCAGTTTCAGTGCAGTAAAAACCTAAATGGTAACTATAACGAAGTGTTTCATTGCCCTCCATGCAGAAGCCTCAGAAACCTCCATCAGATGACGAGGATGATGACAGCAACAGCCTGAGTGCGAAGAGCGCTCAGTCCCGGGACCGGCCGGGACGGGCCAAGAAGGAAGTCAAGTACTTTGACGAGTCGGACAATGGGGGAGAAGACGACGATGACGACATGTTCGATTAAAGCAACACACTTTAAACACACTCTGCTTGTATGGAAGTTTCCTCCTCCTCCTGTGTTCCCACAGACTTTTGTACATTTCCTCTTTCATTTTATTTCATTAATGGTGATGTTACAATGATTTTTATTGTGTAGTTGTTTTACACTTTTTATTATACATATACAGGTTTCTTTTTTTATGCTCATTGAAATGTTCTGTATTTGTCCCGAAGCGGCTTTTAGAAGTTTAGAACGCTGTGCTTTAGCACATTTTAATTGTTGAAATACTATGTAACTTTTTGAACATGAAGTTGAAAAGTAAACAATGAAATGTCCATGGTTTTGCTGGCCTGATTCTTTCATGAGTGAGCATTATTACACACAGAAGAATTCAGGTGAAATTATTTTCACACTAACAAATGCTTTCACACACAGTGAGATTGTCTATGTAAAGGTTTCCATTGAATCACCAGTTCCTTATTGTGATGTAGTTCCTATAGACATCATCAGCGATGGGTTAATCTTAGTGTAATCTATATCCATGACGTGCCACTTCGGGATTGCTCTGGAAATTCCGCTGGATGTCCCTCATTTTTTGGCCGGATTTCCGTCCCCTTCCTCTTTCTTTGTGTTGGGATTCTAAACTCCGGTGGATTTATGAGGACTATGCTCCTCAGATCTTTGCAGGGTAAATACAGACAGCTAGCTAGACTATCTGTCCAATCTGAGTTTTCTGTTGCACGACTAAAATGTACAGAACGTGTACTACAACGTACACGTTCCACCAAAACAAGTTCCTTCCCAAGACTATTTTGCAGCGACACCATGGCTCCATCCGGCGCTTAGCACCGCCCAAGACGATTGTGATTGGTTTAAAGAAATGCCAATAAACCAGAGCACGTTTTTCTCCCATCCCAGAATGCTGTGTGGACTCGCCAGAGGAGGGCCTCTGCAGCACTATGGAGGAACGTCTGGCATTGCAAGACTGTTAATGTCAACCATAGGGCTATCAGTTCTCCCTTTAGCTGTGTCTTTGGCAGCTGAACCTGAGTGTCTGTGCTGCTGATTGACAGAAAGCTCTGTTTCTAAAAGTCTGTTTTCAGCTCTCATATTAAGGTAGAAACTCTAACAGTGGCATACTCTGGTTTGGAGTTTTGTTTCACGCCTTTGTTCATGTTTGTACTGTCACACATCAGACTTTACTGATCGCTTTCAGCCCCAAGTTACTGCTGATGCATTGCCGCTTCACATTAAAAGCTTTCTACCAGTGAACTGACAGGATGCTTTTAATAGGAAATAGGACCTAGTAATAGGAAATGCAATGCATCGGTCACCACATTAGAGGAACCTCATAATGGGTTGGGGTTCTATTCTTTAATAAGAACAGGTCAAACTAGGTTTGTGGAAGACTAAGTTGCACATATTTGGTGGGAGGTTAGGGGTACTCCCTCAAGATAATTGTTAGGTTTTATAATAAACAAATATGAAATTTCACATAATTTTGGACCATTATTACCATGTGTGTCCAGAAACGTTGGAAAAGCTAGAGTAGATAATAAATAAATAAATAACAAAGAAAAACTTACTGCTACTGGTATGGCTTGAAGAATATCAAAAATCACCACTAAGCTGTTCATAATTTTATTCTGACTAACATTTTAACACTGTTTTATAATGAACAATTTAGCCTACAGTCACTATTGGAGCATTACAGAGCCCCTATTATACTCATTTTCAGCATCATATTTGCACTCTTGGTCTCCTAGAATAGGTTTACATGCTTTGATGTTCAAAAAACATATTTCTCATACTGCCCATTGCTGCAGCGCCTCTGTCTTAAACACTCTGGGACCGATGTACTAACGCTTTTGCGTCTACTTCAGATGTATTTGTTTCGCAATATGCGTGTAAAAGACTGCCTGTTGCAGGGACTGAAAATGTTTTTTTCAGTTGAGTGAACACGAAATCATTAAGCATTACTGATTAGGCAGCCATGCAATATTACAGTTACTCAGGGTGCGAACTACGGGGGAGCTAGGGGGAGCTCGGCTCCCCTTAATAAGACATGGGCTCCCCTGAAAACGTGATTTGTGAAATTTTGAGGGGTCTCTAAAAATATTGACAATGTGTCATTTTGACGTGCAATTTCAGTTTTGTGTAATGTGATCATCGTGAATTATAATGTGTAAAACTGCAAAAATATAATTCATGCGTGATGGTGATTTAAACCCAATTCACTTCAATAAAGAAAACTATACATGCTATTCTTGTTATGAGCATCAAGGCGTGGCGTATGGCGTTATATATGTGTCACATTCCTGAGCGAGTAATTGTATGTTTTGAGCGCAGAGAACTATATTTTGAAAGCACATTACATTACATTTTGAACAGAAATTTACACTCGCAAAAAATTATTTCGTTTGAGTAAACAAAAACCTATTTCGGGCACAATAAATGTAAGCTGTCTCCCTCTCTCTCAACCTCTTCTCTCTGCGCGCTCAACTCTAGACACGCTCGCTCAGATTTTCACAGCGTTACAAGCAGGCTTCAAAATTAACTTTTTCGTCTACCAGCCAAATGGCTAATGAATGTTCAAATATTACCAGCCATTCAATAGATTACCATTGGGTTTTTTGGCTGGTGAGTGAAGCAAATCTACCAGCCACTTGCATATTTCACCAGCATTTGGCTGGTAAACGGTGCTAATTTAGAACCCTGGTTACAAGTGTGCCACAAAACCAACCAATCGCAGAATCAAAAGGTCAATTCTGATTGGCTGTCTCCAATTAGATTGCAATATCAGGAAACAAAAATCTAGGAGGAACCGTCTTTTTCAGTCAACACTTGTTGGTACGGCAAATACCGTCTACAGTGGAGCTGTTCGACTGTTACTGGATTAAAACACATTTCGGTCAGTATTTTGTATTATTGACATAGCTATATCACAGAAATGTCTTAATATTTGTGTGTACTATAATGCCGTTGTTTTGTTTGACTCATATCTCCTTATGTTTGACTCATCCTTCACAAGCAATATAGCTAGCTCACACACAGCAGCCGACATGTCATCTGAACAGGCCTCGCAGCACTGTAACTAGCTAAGTTAGGTCTCGCAATGCGAGAATGAACAGCAGTAGGCCTGTCACACTATAGCCACATGTAAGTAGTTTTTAATACTTTGGTTACATTACCGTATTTTATTAACCTGAATTATGTTGCTATATTAGCTTGCGAATGAGCTATCCGTTGCTAATGCTAATTTATCTCAAAAAGCAGAAACGTTAGCTAACTACTGCCAAGATATGATTTCACGAGAGACCAGAGAGGTGTTATAAGACTCGTCAAGTGTTGTCATCTGTCTTAAAATGAAATCATATCTTGGCAGTAACGTTCGTTAGCTACTGCTTTTTGACATAAATAAGCTAGCTAGCTAACGTTAGCAACGGATAGCTACTTTGCAAGTCAATTGAACCAACCTTAAAGAATTAAGGTTAATAAAACACCACATCGATGTAACCAGTATTACAAACTTCTTTTAAGTGGCTCTATTGTGACATTTTAGGTTTGTTCAGATGAATATGTTGGATGCATAGACTGTATCCATGCTGGGCTAGCTAATGTTAGATTTCTTGTGAAGGATGATGATAGTCACACACGGAGATATGTAATTCAAAAAACGGTGTTGTGATTAACACAACTATTAAGGCATGTCTGTAATATACCGGTCGGTCAATAATATAAAATACTGTGGATCAGTGCTTTCCAACCCTTCTGGTCTGAGGTTCCCCCACATCCCTGTCATATTAACTCACATACCCACCCCGTCAATTCCCAATGTGTTCACACTATCCTATTAAAGTGAATATTCTTACATTTTCATGCAATTGAACTATAGACATTTAGGTTGGTTTGGTCAGAAATTCTACTAGCTTGGCCTTTTACTTGAAGTGTGGTTAATGTTTTAAAAGTCATACATTACTTTTAACTAATCATTTAAACTGTTAGCTAAGTCAGTAGGCCACTTTTAGCGCTTTATTTCTACCATTGATTACTTCCTTATATGTTTAAACATATGTGTTGAGCTGTTTCAGCTGACATATTGTTTTAAATCAATCATAATTAAATTATTTTGATTAGTTAAGCTGCTCCACAATCTTTCCAAGTACCCACTAGCTACTGCAGAGATACCCCTTGCTGGGGAATCACTGCAGGTGTTGACAAAAACTGTTTCCCTGTAGATATGTCTTTCCTGCTACTTGCGATCTAATTGGAGGTGAACAGCCAATCAGAATTGACCTTTTGATTCTGCGATTGGTTGGTTTTGTGGCAACCTTGCCTTAACGCTGTGAAAATCTGAAGCGGACGTGTCTAGAGTTGAGCACGCAGAGAGAAGAGTTGAGAGCAAGGGAGACAGGACCGGCGAGCACCGTTACAGCTCCCGCAGCGAGAGAAAGACATGCAAATACATTTATTGTGCCCGAAATAGGTTTTTGTTTACTCAAACTAAATTATTTTTTGCGAGTGTTAATTTCTGTTCAAAATGTAATGTAATGTGTTTGCAAAATATAGTTCTCTGCGCTCAAAACATACAATTACTCGCTCAGGAATGTGACATATATAACGCCATAGTGGCGGCGCTGCGGTGCAAATCCAACTCATGTTTAGTAGGCTACATGTTAACTCAAAGATTCGTAGAAAAAATATAAACATTGGAGGCCATTAATCGGTGCGCAAAGTCCTTGAAATCCATTCTGCAGTAACCATCATATAGCCATGGCAAAAAGAAAACAAGGCAGTTTAATTAATTTTGGTTTTACTAAGAAACTGTGTAGCGATGACGTTAATAGCACGACTAATTCACCTGCTGCAAGCCCACTTAGCACACCTCCCACCGGGGTGACAACGCAAGAAGAAGCTGAAGAAATAATGTCCTCTCTGGCTGAAGATGATCCTAACCCCTCTCGCTCCTCTCTCCCGTTAAATTGGAACAGCCAGCAGTGGAGAGCCTGGAAGAGCCCATATACATGGCTGTTTGTTAAGGATGGAAGCTTGGGGTGCGTCGCTATGGTCTAATTGAACGGAGGAATTCTGGTATTCTTATTGTTTATATATTTGTGGGTGGCTGTTTGCCCTATCTATTCCTGTCGATAAAGTATGATAGGGTAAATCCTGTATAGTGCATACACTTGTAGCTGTTATGTATCTTTGTAAGTCATTGTAAGTTGCAAGCGCACGCCCCCGCGTGGAAAAAAAGTGGGGCCCCCCGAAGGCCACGGTATAGTTCGAACACTGCAGTTACTGGAAGAAATCAAAGATGACAGTGAATCTCCGACTCAGCGTTCACATTTCATTCCAGGAGTTGTAAAACTCATCGCTACATTGCAAATATTGGGAACAGGATCATTTCAAACAGTCATAGCATCAGCAAAGGGAATATCGCAGTCTGCACTCAGCTGTATCATAGCACCAGTAGCCTACTTAACGCTTTGTTACAATGCACTAGTCAATAAATACATTTCCCCACCACTAATGCCGAAATATATCCATGATCCATGATAGAAAGATGCGCGCAATTTACGGTATAGTGGGCGGAGAAAGGCGCAGATTATCCGATGAACTGCAGGTTTGGTAAATACAACGTGAGCTGAAGTCAAGGGGGTAAGCGAGCGTCTGGAATGCGTAGCTCCTATCCTACAAGTGATCCCGCCGTTAGCATTCCATTGACTGCCATTCATTTTGACGTCACTTTGACAGCGAATAACTTTACATCTGAAGCGTTTAAATACTCTATTTGTCCAATGTTCATTTCTAAAGAAACACGACAATGTATAAAAGGCTCCATTACCTTGTACCCCACGTTATGGCTCCGTAGCAGACGTTTTTGTAAAAATAGGCTAACGATTGTGTAATAACCAAGCGTAGCATAGTAGAGGAATTACTGTATAGTACAGGAGAAGGTCGCAGGCAGTTTGGACTTACATTAGCTGTTTAGGTTTAATTACTGATGTTAACTAGCATTTTAGTTAGCAATAATTAGCCTGTGCCCATGTTATCTCCTTACATATACCTACGCTCTCTGTCTCTGTAAGATTGGGAATGATTGACATTTCTCTTGGCACAGCTACCTTACAACTTTCAGACAGGTTGCTCACGTCACATTTACGTTGTCTCTGTCAGTTGGAGGCTGCGCAGTAATGCTCAGCGCTCACCGGAAAAGTGCTTCTAATATCCTTCACTGGTCTCCGTCCAGAGCATTGACATATATACATAAGGTCCAGAGCAACGAGGTCTGTTGGTCCAGTTGTCAATGGCTGAAGTATGACGGCGTGCGCTTTCTGCGAGTTGGCCATGGCGCTTATAATGCTACATTCGCAAATGTACGTACATCTGGCCCTCTGTCTGAACTCTTGGCCCGCCTTCACGAAAAGCCTAGTCTGCTCTAATTGGTCAGCTGGCCCACTCTGTTGTGATTGGTCAACCAAATCCAAACAAGCCATTGGTCAGGCTGTGCTTCCTCAGGCAGCACCTATGGGCAGCAAATGTGAAAAACTGGGCTGGCTTTCTCAATTATTGACATCACTAATGGAGGAATTTCAAACAGAAATGTGGGCGAGGTGTTTTTAGGCAGTTGAGAAAAAGTGCTGTCTGTGGGAGAGAAAGCTTTTTTTTTACTTATATCTATTACACACACAAAACATTATATAACAATATATACCGGTAAAACTAAAAATAAGCAGAACAGGGGCTTTTTAAGATTTTAACAAAGCGCACAATCGGAATGCAACATAGAACAAATGAGTTGGCACTAATTACTACGATGAATACATATTCACTGTATGTCATCAAGATCAGTCTCTCTCTAACAAGGTTGTTACCTGGGTTGAGATGTTATGGATACACACACAAGAATTTAAAATAAATATATTTTATTACTTTGCCAGGACAGTTCATGGTAAAGTTTAACAGTATATGAACATAAAAAGCATATGTTAATGTACAAACAAAGACAATATTTAAAATGGAGAGCTGAAACAGATAGAAGCTCAAACCTCAGACTAGCTCCTGAGGTCGTCTTCACCCTACGGGAAGGCAGCAGGGGCTGATGGGGAAAAGTCCACAACAACCCCTGCCCCTTCCACCCTCGTGCCCAGTAAGTAAGACGAGACCATCATGTCTCATAATAACACCACTATACAACACTGCATGTGATTGGTGGTGAGGTTCTCTGATACGGATGGGAAACAGGCGACTGTCGACAGTTTGTGATGTCTACCAACAGCTCCAGGACGGACAACAACAGAGCTACTGCTAATGATTGATATTGTTGTTCACAGTCATGTTTTCTGGCTCCTGTGTGAGGTGTTGTATATAGGGTTAGAACGATATGTGGGGCTGTTGTTGAGTTGTTATACCTGTGATGCTACGTTTTTGTGTTTTCTGTGTTTTAATTAGTTGAGAAGCTAGTTAGAATGTAAGTTTATGTCATATTGTTTAGACTGTAATTTCCAAGCCGTTCTCACTCTATACTGATGCTTGGTCAGTGTCTCTCAGCATCAGAAACCGACGCAAAAATCCCCCTTCAGCATGGAATGAGCCGGGCAGTGTAGCAGCTTGACCACGGCGTTGTAAGATAACGTAGTATTGAGAGAGACAACTGTAGAGAGTAGTATGAAAAAATGAAAATCTGCGTAAGGAGGTTGGTTTGGGTGGTGGATGGGTCAAACAACACAGGACTTTCCCCCAGGAGACCGGTGTTCGTGTCCCGTTCTTGTCCCGCATGTATGGGCTGAAATATGTGCCACCAGAAACTGAATTTGAATCATTTATATTTGAATTTGAATTGCTAAACTTGAATAATTGCATTGAAAAACTGAATTTGAATCACATAATTTGAAATTGTATTGTTTAATTTGAATCATTCCATTGAAAAACTGAATCTGAATAGTATAATTTGAAATTGAATTTATTCGTTTGTAACTGAAGTCTAATAAAATTTGATCTTCACTGAAAATTCAACTCTCTATATATCCTCACATTCAGTTCTCACTATTCAGATTCAGATCAGCAAATTCAATTTCAAGTTACTGAGACAGACATCCGGGTACTTGGAGGATGAAGGAAGAGCAATCGAGCGCAGATCGATAGGTACAGTTCAGTGGCGCAGGATTAGCACTAAAGATGCCAAACTGTTTTTGGATGTTGGAACGAAAGAAATGACAAAAAAAAACAGCAAGGGATAACAGTTCACAGGTGAGGATGTGTTTTATGATATATATGCCGCCTTGGACCTGCAATCTGAGCTCCGGCGGCAGCGGGAGGTGGAGAGTTCCGTGGCCGGCGGCAGCGTCTCTTTCCCCGGGCAGGAATACTGCTTTGCCTCGCTGCTGCGCCGGTCCCCGCTGATCCAGATCGGACCGGCCAAAGACAGAGTGGTGATCGGCAGGATCTTCCACATAGTCCAGGACGACCTGTATGTAGATTTCGGCTGGAAGTTCCACTGCGTTTGCCGGCGGCCGGCAGACGGAGAGAAGCTAAAGCGGGGCAGCAGAGTCCGTTTGCGGCTGCAGGATCTGGAGATCACTGCCCGCTTCCTGGAAGCCAAAACCGACACCACGCTGCTGGAGGCCCGGGCCGTACTGCTGGGACGGCTGGAGGGAAGGGAAGCCCGGGAGAACTAGAACCAGGACTCAGCGGAGCGGACTGTCACAGCCTGCTGAAGTTTAAATCACAGGTTTCCTAAAGGGAGTCTGGCGGGACTCGGACTGTGGACGACGAAACATGATTTTAAGTCTCGTTAAATAAATAACTACATGCAGAACTAAATGAATGAATAGTGGAGCAGTGAGCCTGGACATTTCAGTCTGTTTAAACTTCACTTTGAAGCAGAACCTCTTAGTTCAGAAGGGTGAAGTTTCTGTTTGGACTCAGATCTGTGAACTGATTATAATAAATATTCTTTTTATAAACACATGAATTAGTCTCTTTGTTTTGTTTGTTACTGCACATGATGATAAAGCTACACTTTTAAATCACAAACAAAACTAACTTTAATATGTATATAAACGCTCTAAGGAAGGAGACAAACGATCAGATATTAGAGTTGATTAAAAATAGACTCAAATAATAATTTACTATTTTGCGTTTTAATGTGGAAACATCTTGTATAAACTCAGAGGACTGACTCTTACATCACATTGTATTGCAGTCTTGCTGATGTACAAAGTAAACCAATGCAATTCAAATGTTTAAATTAATTAACATGTATTTTCAAATATGGATAGTCACACTACTTTGCATGCAGTAGGCTAGGCTAAGGTAGCCTAAGTAGCGATAGTTCATTTTAAGTTTACTTAAGTGGAAGAATGTGACTAATAAACCTAGGCCTACTAACACCAGGCATTACATTTTGAACATTGTGAACAGGTAGATTATATTATCTATGAGTCTCTGGGTCAGCGAGGAGGCTGTGCTCCAAAACGTATGTGCTGGCGCGAAGAGGAGTCCTGTGTATCTGCGCCAACTGAACTCTACCTATCGATCTGCGCTCGATTGCTCTTCCTTCATCCTCCAAGTACCCGGATGTCTGTCTCAGTAACTTGAAATTGAATTTGCTGATCTGAATCTGAATAGTGAGAACTAAATGTGAGGATATATAGAGAGTTGAAGTTTCAGTGAAGATCAAATTGTATTGGAATTCAGCTACAAACGAATAAATTCAACTTCAAATTATACTATTCAGATTCAGTTTTTCAATGCAATGATTCAAATTAAACAATACAATTTCAAATTATGTGATTCAAATTCAGTTTTTCAATGCAATTATTCAAGTTTAGCAATTCAAATTCAAATATAAATGATTCAAATTCAGTTTCTGGTGGCACATATTTCAGCCCATACGCATGTCACTGAAACGTACATTTTGTAACCCCACCCACCATCTTTTACTCAACCTAACTGGCCCGTTGTTGTGCCGCATGTCAGTTAAACATAGGTTCCGACCCAGAGCGTCATAAAGTGACGCCAAGAGTCCCAACCAAGCATGTCTTAATATGACACTAAAGGAACATTTTTGCGTCAATAAAAAACGCCAGTTTCGAGTGGAAAAAACTTCACATCAGCCTTTTACTTGAAATTTGACTGACTCAACTCAATATCAACAAATTGGTGACAGTTACATCGGAATAAAGTCCGATATTAACTATTATTCTGTCAATTCAGCTAATTAAATGGAGCTACACAGTTTGTGTGGCATATTGTGAAAAATATGTAACAAAGACAATAGCTATGTTGTTATGGTGTGACTACAAGGCTAGCAAAGGAGGCTAAGCTCTGTTGCTAGTTAGCTTATTGCTAACTTTGTTTGTCTGCCGTATGCTGAGCAGGTCGCATGCAGTGGGTCGATCAGAGCTTTTACATAGCTAACAGCGAGTGTCTGCAGGTAGAAACTAGGTTGATAAGAGTGCTTATGAACCAAAAAAGTTACATTTCAGGCTTTAAAACCAGACCAAAGCACTAAAAGAGGCTGAAATGTTCCGCAGGACTGCAGAGTTGGGTGATAATTCTCTGTAGGTTCGTCATTGTTCCTATAAAAATACTGATTAGTGCAGCTTTAAGATATTCTCAGCAGAGCATGGTTGTCTGGGCGTTGTTGAAAGGCATTCTGAGTAACATAATAGACAAGGCCGATTGAGGGACATGGGCTTAAAAAAAAAGACGTTCAACCAGGCTGTTATCAAACTGTTTCAGAGTATCTGAAGATCAATTTTTCCTTTGACCGATTATTGGCACAAAACAAAAACCGACTAAAGCTGATTAAATCAAAAAATGTCTATCAGTTTTTTAAACCCCATATTGGTTCAACCCTAGTTCATTAGTTAACCTGTTAACCTCATAGCTGTCGATTGATTGTGTTTGATTGAAGACAGCTGATTGGCTCCCTGGTTGAGGTGGAGCAGCTCTGTTGTTTGACATGGAACAGGAACAGAACATGTAGACGATACTGGGTGCTGAGGTGACTTGGTGGTCCATTTCTCCTCTTTCTCGTTGTCCCAAATTATATATCTGTGTGTGGAGTTCGACCCAGATGCCCATATCAGTCCACCAAGTTCCATTTCCTCCTCCTTTTTTTAACACTTAGATGTGAGTTGATGTTCTAAAGGACAAATAACTGAGCGTCTTTTCCACAGAGCTGCCAATTGGAATGCAAAGCACACACCATTTATATAACATCTCTGCAGTGAGCTAGATAGTAGAGTATTACAGTTACGTCGGTACAACATTCAACAGAAATGAACAAGAGTAATTCAGCATTGTGAAGTTGTTTCCTAAAGGAACAGATAAAAAGTCCCTGCTGTGGTCAGGTGCCTGAGGGCTGTCCTGACGCTACAGGGGTGGATGTGGACATTCTTCAGCTGTGAAGGTTTTCCAGCTTAAAAAAAAAAAGAAAAGAAAAAATAACACTAAGATGCATCCCTTCATCTCTCACCAGGAGAGCAAGACAGAGAGAACCAAGGGAGAGCATTTCCTATGTTACATTGATATAGAAGTAAGTATTTCTTAACACTGCATATCATTCTTCTGACAGACTCCATGACATTATTCACATTCAAACATGTTAAAAAACGAAAAACTGAAACAGCTCTGGTTTCCCCTTATGATATGTATTTCTTAGCAGGGATGGAATGCAGATGGGTTTTTATTATGTGCTGCTGAGACCCAGAACCCTTCACTGCGCCAAAGGGCTTTCTTATGTTCCTATTTCAGATCAAATACAAGAAGCTCAATGACTCATCTAGTCGATGCAACAGTTTCACTATGTTTGTCTCTGCAAATATTGTGAGGTGTATGGGAAGATATTTGTGCCAGGTTTTGAATTCACATCTGTATTTACGGAACTTAGTGTCATCAAACTTAATAATTTATCATCCGCTGTTTCCAAGGTTAAGAAGGAACTGTCAAGTCTCAACTTAAAAAAAAAAAATGTAAATCATTTTTGGGGCTTTTTATGGAGTTTAATCGACAGGATAGCTTGAAGACAGGAAAAGGGAGAGAGAGGAGGGTGGAAATGCAGCAAAGGGCCGCAGGTCGGATTCGAACCAGGGCCACTGCCAAGAACTCAGCCTACATGGGGTGCACACTCTACTGTGTGAGCTAGAGGTCGCCCCAACTCTCTCTCGTCAAAATGAGGGTCTTTTTGTGAATGTACCCGAGTCAAACTTTAGTTTAAAAGCATAATTAGGTCGAAGCGCCACTTTTAAGATTGACCTTGAACTTTTGCTTCATTTTCAATTTTAAACAACTCACTTTAGCAGTTGTTTTTTCTGCTCGCCGCCATCTTGCCAGTCAAAAAGTGTCAATCTCCAATTGCAAATTAACGACTCCATAGTAGGAAATGTCATTCTTATATGAGGCTCTTTTTTCAACTAAAAGGTCAATATTGTTTTTCACTAACAACAAAACAATGAATTATCTGTGCATTTATATGGAACTAAGCTTTAGGAGCTTTCCATCTTTACTCTCCTCCCTGTTACGTTGCATTCGGAGATCAACACTTTTTGACTGGCAAGATGGCAACTGCTAAAGTGAGTTGTTCAAAACCTTTCTTTTCAGTCCTTCCAGAGTTTTTTTGTGATTGTTGCGGGCAAAAATCATTGATTATGTGGCACGTTTTCTTAAAAAATGCGATGGAATATGCAGGATATTTATGCAATTTTATGCGCTGAAAATTTCGGGAACTTGAAAAAATTGTGGGAACTTGCAAAAACTGCGGTTTGATGAAAAAGAGAAAAAAAAGTTTACGTCGCATAATTACATCACTTCATAACGTTCCCATGGCAACAGGGGAAAATGGCTGCTCTTGTGTGAAGTAAATGCAACATTTTTCAACTTTCTGCTAAGATATATGTGTGACTTTTTTGCAACGAAAATGCGGGGATTATGAAATCATGCAAGCCCTGCATACTTTGCGCGGAAATCGACAATTTATGCGCGAAAGTGCGGTGTATTTGAAAACATTCGGCCCCCGCATAAATATGCAGACTTTGGCTGATTATGCATTGAATTATGCGATCGCATAATCACATTTTTCTGGAGGGACTGTCTTTTTAGTAAACTCTGTGTACACAAACAATGTTCTCAATGCTCGAGTTCCTGTGTAGAGCCCCTGGTGTAGGGCTGCAGCTATCTATTATTTTAGTAATCGAGTATTCTACCGATTATTCCATCGATTAATCGAGTAATCGGATAAGAAATACTTAGTAAGAAATACTTAGTAAACAGCAATAGTAAATATTTATTATTGCTGTTTACTAAAAAAAGGAAACCTGTCACTTATATATATACAAAAGACAGGTTTCCTTTTTTAGAAAAAGCAACATTTTTTATTGCCAAATTCCAAGACCCTTAAAAAAAAAAAAAAACATTACAATAGTACATTTTTGGTGGCCCAAATGTTAATATTTTTCACCCCATTCCCCTTCTTGCCTCTGGCTCTTTGTACTGGATATGCAAAAGAGCTGTTCACTGACCAGAGTGTAAATGTGACTGTACAAAGCTTACAGCAGGGCTATTCAACTACACTGTTCTGGGGGACACATTTTCAGAAGCCTAATACACAGTGAGGAGCATAGATATATCCATGGTGAGGAGAAAGAATAAAGAATGCATGATGACGTCATTCCATTGACATATATAAAATGGACCAACAGAGCCCGTTGCTCTGGATGGAGACCAGTGAAGGCTATTAGAAGCACTTTTCTGGTGATCACTTGCTTTACTGCGCAGCCTCCAACTGACAGAGACAACATAAATGTGACGTGAGCAACGTGTCTGAAAGTTGTAAGTCTTCTGGTAGCTGTGCCAAGAGAAATCTCAATCATTCCCAATCTTACAGAGACGGAGAGTGTAGGTATATGTAAGGAGATAACATGGGCACAGGCCAATTATTGCTAACTAACATGCTAGTTAACATTAGTAATTAAACCTAAACAGCTAACGTAAGTCCAAACTGCCTGCGACCTTCTCCTGTACTATACGGTAATTCCTCTACTGTACTGTGTAAGTCACTTGGTTATGACACAATCGTTAGCCTATTTTTTACAAAAAAGTCTGCTACGGAGCCATAACGTGAGGTACAAGGTAATGGAGCCTTTTATACATTGTCGTGTTTCTTTAGAACTAAACAATTGACAGTTATAAAGTTATTCGCTGTCAAAGTGGCGCCAAAATGTATGCTAGTTAGTGGAATGCTAACGGGAGGTGATCTCTTTGTAGCGTCAAAATGGCGCCATAGGAGGTTCGAGTTCTGAAGCGAAGCTTACCCCCTTGCGTCATTCACGTGCATAGTAGCCATGCTGGGGGGAGGAGCCGGTTTGCCTCCCTAAATTTCCAAAGATTAGAAGCAAACTAATTAACAGTTAGACTACAAACCGACAGCTTTCGTTTTAGCTTGTTGGTAAAACAGAGTAGAGCAGAGTAGCATGTTGTAGGCTAGTTGTGTAAAACAGCGCGGAGGACGAGAGCAGCAGACATTAGCTACCTTGTGTCGGGTTGGCTCCGTGGAATGGATGAGTACACTGGATGTTTTCTACAGAGATGGTGTAGCAGCATGTTTGCAGCTTAAAATGATCCCAAACTTCTGTTGTTTTCTCTCGCCTGTCTCTTCTCTTAGACCCTCGCTATTTTCGTCTTCCTTCATTTGTAATCTGGACCGTCAGTCTTGTGTTTATATACTGTCTGTGCTTGTGTTGTGTCCGCAGAGGCGCAAACCTCTTGTGCGCTAGTAATAATCCTCCGTGCGGAAACACAGTGAGCCGTACAACCTTAATTACATTGATTTAACGAAGCTTCGAGGCAAAGAATTTTGCTTGGAGGAATTTTTGTAATCGAATTATTCGAGTTATTCGAGGAATCGTTTCAGCCCTACATTGGTGATACTTCGAGCAAAGTTTCATGTTGTGTCGAGCCTTCTTAGTGTTTTAAAATAGCATTTTTGATGCGATCATAGTAGTGCCCCTAGCACTCCCATTCAAAAGGCCATTTGACCGAAAACGAAAATACTTTCAATCTTAAAAGTGGCGCTTCCATCCTAATTATGCTTTTAAACAAAAGTTTGACTTGGGTACATTCACAAAACGACCCTAGGTTGCATTTTGGCGAGAATTACGCTTTAAGCCAACATGGACGAGAAGTCCTAAAAGTACTCACAATGATCTGAAGTTTAAACATATAACAAGCAATGCTAACCATGGCTCTAGCCGTGAATTTGTTTTTGTCTCAAACTTCTTAAGACCCTCCCACTGTTTTCACTTCATCAAAGTTAATTGGAACATTTTGTTCACCTAAATATGTCTTATTCAGTGTTCTACCAAATAAGCTAGCTAGCTACCGCTAGCGTTAGCTGGTAACTTAAGGGAAAGTTTGCAGATTTTCTGTGTACTGCTGTAGATGAATGGCACCAGTACCTGCCAGTAAATCTCCACTGGATGACTCAACTCAACTTTCAAAAGGGTTGAAAATCTGCAAGTTTCCCTCTTTAGCATTTAGCTTAGCCAGCGCCATCGCAACCATACACTTTTAAGGGAACTATACAGAACATAGATTACACACTCAGAATTCGGATACTCAAATACAAATGTTGTGCAATAAGGAGTGATTTTGGGCAGCCCAAAAGCACCCGAACAAGCAAGTTAGTTGACCTTCAGTTCTTTTTAACTACTGTTTCCAAGGCCAAGTCATGAACACATTCTTGAACTAGACATTTTTTTAACTTTGGATATGGGGAACAGTTAGCTCACTCCAGTTTTTATGCTAAAATTTTTAAACAATGTGAGAAGTCCTACATTTGCTCTGAATTTTGAAAAATATGAGCAAAATTAAATTAAATTAATTAAACTGGACTTCAATCATTTTAAATTCAATAACATTTTCAATAATCCAGATTTGTAAAATTAAATTTCAAATGCAAACAGCGCATACAAATTCACGACATGTCCTATAACCCTCATGTCATGTAATCTATTTAATCCATGGGGTTGCTCCAAGCTTGTTTGCACTGTAGCATCATGATTTGAACTTGGATTTTAATCAATTTGGTTTAATACCTGTATATACAGAAGTCCAACCAAATTCATTTTTAATCAAATTCAAAACTTGATATACACCTTGAAATGACAAAACTTAATTTTCAAATTCAGATAAACCAAATTCAAAACCTGCTGGCACAAATATCTGCTTATAAACCTTCACCAGTGTTAAAAACTTCTAATTTTGTATTTAACTAAGATTGAGTCATCTGTAGTGCTCAAGACCTAAAGTACTTCCTGTTTCATTTCTAAAATAAAACGTAAGCAGTGTGAAAGCATTCCCAAAGATGTTTAGTATTCTCTGTGGTGGATTTTGTGCTTAATTTATTTAGAGCTGAACTTTGGCCTCCTTTGGTTGTGGAGGGTCTGCTGTTAGCCTTCATATTGTTCCGTTCCAGTACTACAGCTACATTTCAATGGTTCAGCATGTTTAAGTGCTAAAGTTAGTGTGTCCCCTGTGCTGTAAGTGAACAACCACTTGCTATCAGAGTTAGGGCTGGGTTCCGAATTCAATACTTTTTAGGCACCGACCGAAATGCCTCCTTAGTATCGAGTGTCGCAAAATCATTCAATACCAAATTTCAATACCTAAGGAGTAAATCTCATCAGCGTCAGTGAGCCAATAAGCATGCAGCGTGCTTCTACCAAGATCTATCAATGTTGGTCACGGTATCGGTATTGGCACTGGTATCGACATTTTTTTAACAATACCCAGCCCTAATCAGAGTGATTGGAGACATGGTTCAGCCAGCGGGGACAACAGGGTAGTGAGGGATCTGGGTCTAATAAGAGGATATAATGGAGTTTATTTCTAATTGTTCAGTAGGCTATCATGTGTGACCTGTGTAAGAGAAAAGCAGCTTTCTCCTAATTTCAGCTGGACCACCTCATCCAATGCAAGGTACGCCGCCTACTTCCATTAGATGAAGAGCTCAGTTGGATCTACTGTCCAAAGAGAAGCTTTACTCCACTGCACTTCTCAGGGGGGTTGAGAGGTCATCAGGAATCTCCTTGTAGCAATGCATTATGTAATAAAATGTCAAAATGTAATAAATGTTCGCTTCATTATGCAATAATATCCGCATTTTGTAATAAAAATCCTGAACGCAATATGTAAAAAATGTCTCATTTTGTAATAAATTATTACATAATGCGGCAGCACTTTTTTTTTTTCAATGAATATGTACTAATATGGCACATTATATAATAACCAACCAAAATTGATGTATTTTTCTCTACTGGCTTTGAAAGGCATTCGAAGAAAAATCAAAAGGTATTAAATATAGCCCATTTCACCATAAAATGTTTTAATTGCTCGTCGTATCCTAACTTAAATGCAACATGGTGCCTGTGAATGCGAAGAACCGCCGTTTTATTACATAATGAAATTAAAATGTGTTACATTTTGATGTTTTATTACATAATGCACTCCTTTTGCATCATTGAATGTAGCTTACACAGTCAAGTCTGAAGAGCAATGTGAACGTTAGGAGAGGGTTGGTGGATCCCACCCCATTGTGTGCTTTCTACAATAGTGTACAATCGTCCCGACCCACATGGTCCGGTCATCAGTGTGTTTTAAGGATTGCATTGCCCCCGTGTTTCACCGGTTCTAACAAGACACTTGAAAAGGGAAAGAAAAGCGAGTTGAGGAGCTCTGCTCATAAGGCCATTAACAGAGCCCATGTGCGTTTGTAGAGCCCGGTCGGTAGTACATGCTGTTAGCGGTAGATACACACTCATTAGGTTGACATTTTGGCAAACTTTCAAAAAAGGTCAAAGCTGCCATCTGTGATCAGATTCAAAGCTTAAATACAACCTGTGCTAGTTCACATAGAAAGCAAGAAGTTAAAGGGTGCAAGGAGTGTTACATGTGACCTAAAGCGACGTGGGTTCAGAAAAACTACAGCTTATTAAAATTTGGGTCTTTATTTTTGTAGTTTTGGCCATGATTTTCTATTGGTAATGATTGTACTCACCAAAGTAATTGCTGAGAGCTCGGAACCTGGGGACATCAGTACAAATACGAGAAACAAAAAATGCAAGAAACCTAATTGGTCAGATGATTAGACCGGTTGTAAAAAGGCCAACAGTTTAGCCAGATTAACTACCACTTTATGTGAAAGTAAAAAGTCAGGGCACTGACTGAGTGATGCTCAATACCTTTAAGGTATTTGCTGAAATAAATAACCCCGTACCAAGTCATATAAAAACCTTCTCCAGCCAAACGATACCTGCATTCAATCCTTTTTGTTCCCAGATCAAAAAAAAATAAATCTGATTCTTATTTGCTCAGATAATAAATCTGCACACCGTTTTTTGCTTACAAAAGTAACTAAGTAAACAAAGTAATTAAAATATGTCTTAAGCTTAATACATTTAACTTAGTGCAGCAAATGAGTCTTTTCTCTCAACACCAAAACAGTTCTCTTTAGGATCCCAGCAAACCCCCAACGAAAGAATAAACAGTCTCAAGTTCCCCACTGGACAACGAAAACTAAACTTAAACCTTAAACTTGCGCTTAATAGTCAATCTTTGATTTTCTTCTAGTGTTTACCGATGTCAGCTCCAGGCAATAACGGCCTGAAAGCGTAGTTTCCTGGTGGAATCAAGGAAGAAGTGTGGAGAATTAGAGTAATCTGCTTCTGTAAAAAAAAAAAATACGGACCAAGTGACTAAGAAAGATGGACTTTTTTACTTGTTGCCAAGGGCTGGCAAGCTTCGAGACATCTCTGAACAGACCCTGGTGAGTGGCCGCACTGTGTTGGTTTGAAAGTGCAGCGGTGCGTTTGTGGCGCAAGGCATGTGTGATTAAAGGCAGCCATCACTACTAGCTGATGTACATGATCGGAGTAAGGTAAACAGGGTGAATGCCGATCCTCGATCAGTTTAAAAAATCAGCTCCCATCCGATACTGTGATCGGGATCAGCACATTTCTTGTTCTTGGATTTAATGCGACGTGTGACTGGCCCATACAGTCTGTGGTGTGGTGAAGTCGAGCGCAGTGTTTGACGGAGTTGCTGTTCAGCGTGCTAGGATGCTTCCATTCACATAGCCTAATGGGTATTGAATGTGAGAAAAAACAAATGAAGTACTTTATTGGTATCACCCTTGTTACTTTAAGGGTACTGGTATTGGTACTGTATCGTCATTTTTTTAAACGATCCCAAGCCCTACAGTGCACTCTTTATATGGCCAATAGTCCAGCTATGTTAAATACGGTAGGTCCAAGTTGAACCATGAAGTCCATGGTCTATAATAATTTCACCTTATAAAAAAAGTTAAACTAACCTGGGGCTTGTTTAAAAGTGATTGTCTCCTTGCTTGTGTTTGTTGCCCTGTTTGACTAATTTTATAGCAATGACGCTTCATGAGAACTCAGCAAAGTTAGGAAAATAAAATCCAAGTCGAAATAAACTAGTTTTATTTAAAGTCAAAATTTAGAGGATGATTTTGGTTTACTAGATCTGTTTTGGCCATAATGTCCGTCATTAACTTAACCAACTTAATTGCTGAGATCTAGGAACATGGCAACATCACTAAAAAGAAGTCAGACGGTTCAATAAGTTAGTCAAACTTATTTGTAAGACAAAACAAAGATCAATGGTAAAATTATGATCAAACTGTCTGTTATAGGCTGTATAATATTCATCACTATCAACTGTCTTGTTTTACTTTGACCTACTATATTTATATTTGTAGTTAGTAAGTTAGTTATGTAGACAGTTTTCCTGTGCAATTAGCAACAATTCGAGACTAGCTTCTTTACAACCTGTCAGACACCCGGCCCCCGGCAGTCACTGTTCGAACAATATTAGCATAACTGATAAAAATAATGACCAAAACTACAACTACAACAAAAAAAGACCAAAATTGTAATAAAACTGGATTGGAGTGAGGCTGAACTCATGAGCATTAAAACACACCCTTGTTAAGTTCAGTTCACTCCTGGGTTTTGCTGCTACAGCATAACAGTTCTGTTATGACCGGCGGCTTATGCTAGCTGATGTTAGATTGTTGTGTGTAACTGAAATTACTGAGTCAGTACACTATGTTTCAGCATCCCCTTTCTTGCCTCCTGTGCTGCTGCTGTTCAGCAAAAGTTCCATGGACTCACGTCACACCAGGCAAGAGGAGATGAGTGCTGAGACAGGAGGGCAATGTGCCAGTCTGGAAAGAGAGAATGTGGCTTCATGACGTCCGTTTCAAGATTTATTTTCATCTCAATTTAATGTTGCTGTGCCAACATTTGTATTCCTATGTATTCTCTAATACATTAGTTTCCCTGGCAATGAGACCTTTTTTGTACTTGTTTTCCACTGAACAACAAAATCTTGTTGGCGGAAATTAGATTGAGAAATAGCAAGTAGACTAATGTGTGCAGCCAGACATCTTCCTCATAGAATGGACACTTCAAAATAAAAATAAGCGTGATGCCCTAGGGAAACAGATTTTTCAGGGGAAACAAATTTTGGCACAACATTGGCGTGTTAAACGTGTTAAACCTCTTAACTGACCAGATGATAATAATAAAGTGCGACACAGTTTGAGTTGAATCATGGTCCAGTTAATAACAGGGAAATGAATACAAAAAGAGTCCTATGTGATCACAGCCTGCTGTGGAGAAATCTCTGGCATCTATCAGCAACCTAATTTTCCCAATTAGTTTTGACAGTGAGGTAAACTGATTCACTGAGGAGATACAGCCACCAGATGAGTTGATTTCATAGACCGGCTCATTCTAAATCTAATCTCGTTCGTCGGGTCTCGGTGATTCATGTCGAGACTGAGACTTAAACAGACGACGCCAATCTGATGAGTGTGTATCAAAGGCTTCTGCTGTTGTGCTTCTCTCCTTTGAGGAAACAGTTGAACAGATTCGGCTGTTGATATGGAGAGAAGCTTTGCATTCTGGCGGCATGGATGTACACTCATTCATGTAGAGACATGAACCGAGAAGTGTTGTAAAAGACAAAAAAAAAAAGTTTTTAAATATAGGAACAAATATAAAATATTAGACTTCCGTAATGTCTATATGCAATAACATTCTAGATAACATTTTGAAGGACTTACAAGTAGTCCCGCTTTAAACCTTGATGTATCGCCTCAAAGATAATATTTAAGACAATGAAAAAAGCACCACAAAATTCATCATAGGAACAGAGATCTAACCATACAATGGTATGTACAATGTACGTATGCCAACAATACGAGAAATGAGAAGAGATGAGGACAGAGAAAGAGAGAGAGAAAGAAGAGTAAAACCACTTATCCAACTCCCGTCATGCAGATAAGAATTTACACAGGAGACCTGAGGAGTATCATCTCTGGCGGCTTGCGAGGGCCACGTCTTCCTGTCCCAGAGACACCACGCCAAATAAGAGCTCAATTCAGAATTATACACAAAGCACTGATCCTTTGAGGCCTCCGTGTTGACGTTTTCTTTTTAAGGAAGGAAACTTTAGGGGACATGGGGGAGAAAAATAGGACGAGGATGTAAAGATAACGGAATACCAAGCAAAGGAGTGGCGATAGAGGGGTTATAGAGGGTCGGCACCTTGCCTGGCTGTTCCTTTTTTGTGCAAAGGAATGTCAGAGAGAGCCTCCTAGGGCTCGTCGCTGGGCGGTGTGGCCGTAGCCCCCTCGGTGTCCGACTCTGGCGACTCAGCGGCGTCCTCGTTGGGGCTTCCCTTACTGCTGGGGCTGGCCCCCGCCTCCGCTGAAGTGCTGCTGCTAGTGCTGCTGCTGCTGCTGCTGCTGCTCTGGCCATCTTGGCCCTCTGAGTTCTCCAGCATCTCCTGGATGAGCGGCGGCATGGAACCCGGGATCTCCATCTTCAGAGAGATGACCCGCTCTGCTCCTGCAAGACCATGATGACGGCACAATATGAGGATTCAAATAAAGAGCATGAAAGTTCATTACGGACGTTGGAAAAGTTCTTAAAATCCTAACTCATCCCATGTTTTTTTTGTCATGATGGATGACACGTCAACGATACAAGTAACAAAAAAATCACGATATCCCCGATATACAACCACTCCCACAACCAAAGTTCCATCCTTATTCCATGTGATGATAACTGAACAAACTCCATCCGCTAATGAAAATCATGACTGGCTGGTTATGCGACGTGCGGTCACATGGTGTCCGGTCACATGACAGTCAAGTTTAGCGGTCTTTACAGTTATGTTTAGCTGAGAAAAGGTGACTGTGAGCCGGGTACAGGGCACCGTGAGATGATGGTTGTTTCAGCAGCCGTTGCAGTTAACTTAGGCCAACAAAAGGATACTGTCCTGTGGCGACAACAGTTAAGTTTAGGACAGTGTTTAGGAAGATTGTGGTCCGGGTTACATAATAATGTTGAAGTACTGTACAACCGCTTTAGGGAAAAATGGGGCAGTTTTATTGCTGGTTTTACACACTGCTGAGTGAAACCAACACAATTCCTCTGGTCAAACATTTCGTATAAAAATTAAACAAGAAATGTCCAACTGCAGTAACCTTTATATCAACTTTATGTCAGTAATTTAATTTATGTAGTGCACTTTAAAAGCAACGTGCTTCAGAGGACACCAAATAAAGAAGAGAAAACAAAACAAAAGAGGAAAACCAAATAAAACCAGTTCAAACTGTAAAAGCATCAGCAAGAACATAAGCTGGTAATGCAACCAGATAAATCTATGCAACATTACAAAAAGACAAGTTTAAAACATGGGATTTAGAGAAAGATACAAAGGGGATAAGGTTTAGGGACATTTAAAATAACTTCTTTAGGCATGTCATTTCAAAGTCAAGGGGTCCAGGTCTGCGGAGGGGCAGGAGGGCCTTTGAGGATCCTAGAATACACTCAGGCTCATATTATATGGGCTTTAAGGCTCAGCACTATGAGCCAATCCAAAATGTGCTTTAAACAGCAACAGAAAGTTCAAAACTATTGGATTTTAAAGGCAGCCAGTTTAGAGTGGAGATGGTCCAAAAAATATTTTTGCTTCCTGATAGCGATTCTGATACCTGAACCTGCGTATCGCCCGATACCGAGTACTGATCTGATAAACTACTATCCCTGGATGGATGTGATATGATTTAGATCATTTTTGTTCGGCCTGGCTCAGGTTAAACCTTTCGTGAAACATGAACAAACAAAAACAATGAGCGCTACAACTTTATTTCATTATCAAGTTTGACAGTCAGTCATAACGAAAAAAGAACATAAATAAACTACTTTAAATAGACTTTTTTCAGAGCTTAATTACGTGGTATCAGATCAGTGCATAAACTCCAGTACTTTCCGATACCAGCATTTTAGGCAGTATCGGAGAAGCGTAGTGAGGCTGTTAGCATTCATGTAGAGTTGTATTTCTGATGAATATAAGTCCAACATTCACTCTACTTATAACTCTGTGTTGGTCTCCACCACTCCTGAGAAAAATATCTGGCAAATTAAATTATTTTATAAAATTAAACTCCCCAACAATATAATGGCCTACAAGTCTAGCTGAAATGATTAGACCAGTAAACACTTTGATTGACAGAACATTTGGATCGTTTCCAGTTTCTACAATGTGAGGATTTTTCTGCATTGAGTACTTTTACTTTTAGTACTTTCCTGATGATCCTTAAATTATTTTACTTCAGTAATATTTCTAATGCAGGACTTTTACTTGTAACAGAGTATTTTTTTACAGTGTGGTATTAGTACTTTTACTTAAGTAAAGGATCTGAATACTTCTTCCACCACTGCTCTGCAGCTTCTAGATATTCCACTTTCTTTACCAGCCAGTTGCTGACTTTGTCTGTTTACTGTTTGGTGCTGGAGTAAGGTAGAAAATGTACATCAAACAAATGCATTCAACAAAATATACCTCTTTAAGTCTTATTGTTATTGATGCAACAATGACTCTTCAATCACACACAATAAAGGAATTGAAATTAGCGCCTGAGACTTTAATGTGGGGTTTGCTGCTTGAGGGACAGAAGAAGAGGATAATATAGAAGACTTGTGGTGGTAACACTTTACTTGAAGGTATCAACATAATCATGACATGACACTGTCATGAACGTGTCATAAACGTTATAAACAACGTTTATGACTTCCGTCATTAAGTGTCATTCAGTTTTTGTCATGACAAATTGACATTGTTTGGGTTGTCTTGATTATGACAACTTGACATTAATAAAATGACATTTACAGAAGTTGTCTTGGTCATGACAAGCTGACATTAAATTTGTTTGGGATGTCTTTGTAATGACAACTTGACATTAACCAGGATGACATTACCAGAAGATGTATTTGTCATGACAACTTGACATTAAATTTCTTTAGAGTGTTCTTATTAAGACAACTTGACATTAAACCGGATGACATTATGTCAAGTTGTCATGACAAATACATCCTCTGGTAATGTCATTCTGGTTAATGTCAAGTTGTCATAATCAAGACAACCCAAACAATGTCAACTTGTCATGACAAAAACCGAATGTCACTTAATGACAGAAGTCATAAACATTTATGACTTGTTTATAACGTTTATGATACGTTCATGACAGTGTCATGTCACGATTATGTCAAGTAAAGTGTTACCCTTGTGGTTTTCGAGCCAAAATTGTGGGAGCATGTGGCTAAACCAAACCTTACAGGCCTCAGTGTGCATCAGATGAAGCAGTTGTTGAATTGTCTAACAGTGTCTCAAAAACCCTTCCGTTGCCAAGTGGGAGCAGCTATTTCGGGCACACTTAGTTATGGAAGTAAATAGTCATGCTTTTCTTAGACAATTACAGGTGACTCACAGTTGAAGCACTGAATCCCTCCTGTTTGAATCGTCAGTACAAAAGATTAGCAACTGTGTTAGAAATCCTGAATCTGGTGTTTTGATGAAAAAGTCTATGAGGGCACAAGCTTGTGAACATGAAAACTTGAGGTGAGAAGTAACTTTGACTCTAAGAAAACTAGGGCCCGGTATCATTTATCCTTAAAGTGATACTGATACCAATACTTTATTTGATACCTTTTTTCCCTACTTCATTCGATACCCATCATGAATTGCAGCATCCTGGAACACTGAACTGCCAAATCGGTCAAATACACCACGCTTGACTTCACCACACCACAGACTGTATGGGCTGTAGCTGTTGCAGTAGTGGGCCAAATAAATAATAATAGATAAATAATCATCGAAAATGTTGATTTATGGAGAGAAGCACGTGACCAGCACCCGCTATGGTTGCAAGAGACTGAGCTCCGGCACTCACCTCCGTATTTCACCAAATAACCATGTCTATTACTTTTTCTTCGACGCCAAATCGTTTTGTCTGTTATCACGGTGTCTCTGTGAAAAGCCTGCAGGCACGAAAAAGCAGGTCTCGTTGTCGCCTAAACTATCTACGCGGTCAGAGAAATTTGCTAGCATGTCGGTGACTAATGGAGTGGTGGCTAACGGAGTAACTGATGTGAACACGTTCTCTAATATGGAGGAATTAATCGACCAGGTCTTGAGAAGCAGCTAAGTGTGCTTAAATCAGTGATCTAAAGCGCAGTGAAGGGAGTGCTGGCCGAAATGAATGCCTCGCAACAACTCATCGGGGCAGAACCTGAGATGCAGGAAATCATGGTATATGAACCGGACCAATCTGACTGCGTCACATTTACGATCCAGCGGCTTTGGATGCCTGAAGGGATACAACACGAGCTGCACGCTGAATGCAACTCGGACGTGTTCATCTGCCGCGCTGCCCTGGGAGCGACCCACGGAGGGAGAGAGTTTGCCTTTGCTGCAGCTGCGGAGCCGGGTATTTTCTGGCTGGAGTTAGAAGAGGAGGAGGACGCGCTACATGCACTGATCACCCTGCGCCACAAGAAACTGGAGGGTGACGGTGGGACTTTGCGTTCGATGCCAGAGCTGTGACTGAAGGACTCAGCACCTGTGGACTAAGGGTATTTGGGCCACTGAATTTGACTGGAGACTGTAAGAAATCTATACTTTTGAGGACACTTAATCGGGCTGAAAAAAAGGGAACATGATGAATCCTGAAGATGTGCTATGTAAGTTTCTTAGCTAAGCTTTAAGGGACACTTAACCAGACTGAAAATACATGATAAATACTGGCTGGAAATCCTAAGGATACTGTATGTAACTTTTGGAGCCAAGCTTTAAAGGGACACCAAAACCAAGGGCTCCATTGTGTTGCTGTCGCGGAAATGTGCACTCACCGTGGATAAAAGCAGTAGACTTATCAGGCAGGATACCTTATATATGTACCACGATAAGAAGTAGGAAAATAACCTTTGTTTCGGTTTATGCTATGTATATGCGGCTACATATGATGAAAGTTTTTTCCCACGCCTAACCAATGAATTGCTCTCTCTCAATAAATATTCACTAATCATAGGGGGAGAAATTAATGCAGTACTTGATTTAAATCAGGGTAGATCAGGGGTCAGTCACACAAAAGCCCAAAAACGCATATCAGACATGTTTAAAGCAGTTGTAGAATCCCACCATTTTACAGATATATGGAGGATGCACATTCCTACAAGCAAGGATTACACCTTCTTTTCCACACGCCACCTCACCCACTCCTGCATTGATTATATGTTGTGCTCCAGTGAGCTTAAGACAATGTTCCACATGATAGCAATAGAACCAGCAATTCTATCTGATCACTATGCGCTGATAACCACTTTCCGAGGAGATGGTAATAATAATAATTCCCTTCTCCAGAAACAGTTAAAAAAGGGAAAACACCAGGGTTGGATGGAATTCCACCAGAACTTCTTCTACAATATTTTGACATATTAGGACCTACCATTTTACAAGCTTTAACTTCAGCCATTTAACAAACCAACACCACGCTGATTTCCATTATGCCAAAGAAGATCCTACGGATTGCTCAAATTACAGGCCCATCAGCCTCATTGGGACTGATATTAAGCTTTATTCCAAAGTCCTCTGCTTAGAGCGCTTTATCGAGAAGTTAGTCCACCCTGACCAATCAGGTTTTATACCCAAGTGTCATGCTGCAGACAATATACGTAGACTATTTCAAGAAGCCAAAAACCTTCCAACAACGGCAGCAGTTGTATCAGTGGAAAAGGTTTTCGATCACCTAGAGTGGAACTACTTGTGGCAAGCAATGGAGAGGCTTGGTTTGGGGGCCAAATTCATTGACATGGTGCGTACTTTATATGCGAATCCCACGGCCATACTCTTAACCAATGGATTGCACTCTCAGCCGTTTCCCATTAAGCGGACTCGCGACAGGGATGACCGCTATCCCCCATGCTATTTGCAATCTCTCTTGAACCGTTAGCCCAAGCCATAAGGCAAAATAAAATCTGTAATATCCAGATTAAATCCAGTAGCCGCTCAATATCATTATTTGCAGACAATATTTTGTTGTACATTGCTTAATTTGAGGACTCTATTCCAAAAATTCTTAAGATTTTCAACGAACTTGGCTATAAAATTAACTGGAATAAATATACAATATAGGCTAAAATACTCTACCCTGCAACATACCTCAAACACAGGAGGCTTGGCCCTCCCCAACCTTAAAGTGT
Source organism: Perca fluviatilis (assembly GCF_010015445.1). NCBI lineage: Eukaryota > Metazoa > Chordata > Actinopteri > Perciformes > Percidae > Perca > Perca fluviatilis. Next base: position 3,813,639 of record NC_053124.1, on the reverse strand, counting down.
ACTACAGAGCCTTTCAGCTACGGGCCATCAGAGTGTGGATGGATCTACAGTTCCATGGAGAGAAATAGAGCAAAACCTCACTGGAAGTCTAAGACTACAAGACCTTACCTTTGCAGGTGTGTGTCCAAAAAAGTGTATGCTAGCCTATGGCCCTATTATCACCAACACATTGACTAACTTTAAACAGGTGGAGGACAAACCCTTTGCTTGTAAGCAGTGGAGTGACAGAGGCATTTATACTACAGTATAAATGCTGTTACCAGTTATTCAATGAGAAAGGTATGTTGAGTTTTGAAGACCTAAGAGCTAGTTTTTAGGTCCCCAGGACATCCTTCTTATTGTATCTGCACTTAAGATCAGTCCTAAAATGAGTACCATGGAGAAAAAGTCTTGAGGTGCACCCAGTCATTAAATGGTTTGTGGATTTTCCTGTTAGAGGATTAGCATCCAAGATCTATGCTAAACTGTTGCAAGTATCTATAGGAGAACTCCCAATAGCAAGGAAATGGGAGCGAGAGCTGAGCCCTGAGGGTAATGCAATTAATTGGGAGACAGTTTGGGATATTTCCCATTGCTCCAAGAACCCAAATCACCAGCAGATCCACTTCAACATATGTCATAGGACATATTGGACTCCTCAGAAGAGATACATCTCTAAAGTCATTCCCACTCCCTATTGCACGCTCTGTCAACCTGAACAAACTGGAACTTTCCTGCATATGGTGCATGAGTTCTGGAATAAAACAACATCAATAATATCTGATGTGATAGGATGTCAACTTCCTACTGACCCGATTGTTTTGTTACTTAATGACGACTCTAAATTGCACCTGCTTGGGAGACAGAGGAAAGTTTGGCTAGCTGGCTCAACTGCAACCAAGAAAATGATAGCTTAGCGCTGGCTCCTTCCCCCCACCCCCCACTCGCTTTGTATAAAACAGTGGTTGGCGTATTTTCTAGACGTAGTTATGCTTGAGCTCTCTACGGCAAGGATTAACAAAGCCAAATCATCGACTATAGACCTATGGAAAAACGCAGCAGCACAAGTATCAGTCATAATGAGCTCAGCATCACAAGAATTAGAGGAGAGTGACTAGGCAAGGTGTTATTTCTGTTTTTGTTTGTTTGTTTGTTTTTGTTTTCCTCGAGACCGCGGAGGGTGGGAGAGGGTTTTTATTCTTGTTCAATTGTATTTGTATGTTCTGTGTATTCTAAATATAAGGGACTGTTCGTTATTTATTTAAGGGGCCACCAGAGGAGTTTTTGGACCTTTCGTCAAAAAAGACTTGACCCTCCCTGTCCCTTCGCCAACAATACATTTTGTATGACCCTCCAAAATGTTTAGGAAAAGAGGCATGACCCCCCCCAACATTTCATTGATACTGGTTTGCGCTTGGTAAAGATACTTGGTACAGATGCCCATTGTTTGTTTACAGCTATGAGATACGCGGCTTAAAGGAACACGCCGAATTATTGGGAATTTAGCTTATTCACCGTAAACTCCAGAGTTAGACAAGTCGATACATACCTTTCTCATCTCCGTGCGTGCTGTAAAGCTGTCTGACGTCTCCAGCGGCATCAGCCCATCACAGAACAGGCAGATGAATGGTTCCAGTAATCCTACTGCTCTGAATAAGTGACAAAATAATGCCAATATTATTGTTGTTCCCATGTTGTGATTTGTAGAGTCACAGCGTGTACAAAAAACAACGTAACATGAGACACAGCCATCTTCTAACCGTAAACAAACCGGGAACTATATTCTCAGGCGGAAGAATATAGTACTTGGGCGGAGTGATATGCTCTTTGTTTACAGATAGAAGATGGCTGTGTCTCATGTTACATTGTTTTTTGTACACGCTGTGACGCTGTGATCACAACATGTAAATAGGAACATGTTGGTGTTATTTTGTCACTTTTGCCACAATTCGGAGCAGTAGGCTAGTTGGAACCAGTTACCTGCAGGATCTGTGCTGGGCTAAGCTAATGCTGGAGCCGTCAGACAGCATTACAGCACGCACGGACACGAGAAGGGTACGTATCGACTTGTCTTACTCTGGGGGTTACAGTGAACAAGCTAAATTCCCAATAAGTCGGCGTGTTCCTTTAACCTCTGCTCCTCTTACGAAACTCTACCTTGTTGTTGTGTGGTGGACATGCAGTAGTTTTTACTATAAATAAAAACATTGTTTGGGAAACACAATAAGCATGCAACTAAATGCACACTTCCTGCTTACTATTACATATTCAAATACTAAGCTACTCGTAGTAGTAACTAGTATACACTTGTTTAAACAAACGTTAAGAACATTCAAAATAAGCACAATTGGCGTTAATGGCTCTTGGAACGCAATAGACAGACGGTGGCGGAATAATTAAACTAAAATGTAACAGTGAACAATCAGTGTTCGACCTACAGTCTGTTGAGATGGCTCTCCAAACGCAGCGCAATCACACCAAAAGTCCAAATATACACAAAACGCGCAATCAAGCTGACAACCAATTTATATACATGGCATTTAGGAAACCTTTATGGCAACGTTGGCATGGCAAGATGTCCAGTGCAACAGTAATTTTCGTTTTTTGCGTCCTGCTGCTCCCATCGTCAGCCAGGTAATCATTTTTTTACTAAAGCAGTATATGAAATCAGATGTATTACCTACCACCATTTAGTTGTTTTGTGTTATTTAAAAAATGTATAAAATATCTGGTCATGCCAAACGGTAATCATTTTTTAAACAATGCAATTACCCGTTTCAGTCACCAGGGGGCAGTGCTCCTCTTGCCCCCAGCAAACTCCACGTATGCGGTCAGACCCATCTGCTAGGTTGCTGATGGGGGGCCGAGACTGAGAGCTACATGGAAAAATATGCACCAAACTTTGCAATGTTGCTCTTTTCATGAATACGAAAGTTGGGTGACCCCCCCCCTCCAAGAGTAAAAAATGTTGGGCGACCCTCCCCCCAGCAAAGAATAAAAAGACATGACCCTCTCCTATTTTCCTCCGGTGGTCCATTCCATAAATACCGAACGGTCCCTAAAAAAACACAATAAAAAATGTATCTAAAAAAAAAGTTGATTTATTGACAATGTGGGTAAAGGAAAATAATAGAACAGCTAGAATAGTCTGGTAAAGAAAATGACATCACTTGACTCTAACACAGCCTTTAAATCCAGGAAAAGACAGCACTTACCATATTACGATATCCAAACTCAAAATTACAATATCGATGTAATATCGATATATTGCCCAGCCCTACTTTTGACTGCAATCTCCTAACATGACAGTAAGTTGCTATCCTTCCTACCTTTAGCGCTGATGCTGCGCAGGTCTGTGATCTTCATAAGGGTTTTGGGGAACATGTGCGGTTTGCTGGGCCGCCGCTTCCTCACGTAGATCTTCAGAGCTTCCAGGAGCGGCTCCTGGAGCTGGTCCACCTTGGAGGGCTCCTCCAGGTCTTGACGGTCTAAAACACACACACACACACACACACACACACACACACACACACACACACACACACACACACACACCAAATATCCAGTCAGACTTTTAAGCTCAACCATGGGGGTGTTAGGTGTTTATGTCTGTGTAACGATGTAAATGATTATGAACCAAAGGCCAAAGGTGTGTAACGTTATCTTCATCACCACCCCGTTCGCCACTGTCATCGGGGTGGTCATTGTCTGTTACGTTGATGCCCTGCAGCAGATTCTTCCATGACACTATCAGTTGTTATGCTTCCTCCTCTTCTTCTTTAGTTTTGGCCTGTGTTTTTTGTTTTTGCCTGTTTTTTGTGTAACAGATTTCTTCCAATTTTATTTTGTAGTAACGAGTAACTAAGATGATTAGGGGAAATGTAGCGTAGTAAAAGAATATAAAAGTAAAAGGAATTGTGGTGGCAATGGCTTGTAGTACTTGAGTCCGGACTCAAGACGCTTTTCTGTTGTCTCGGACTCATCTTGGACTCATTGGTGTTTGGACTCGGATTTGTCTCGGACTTGGCCATTGGCCTCGCCAAATATTGTAGTGGGTCTGGACCGAGTACAGCACTATATGCTTTTGTTCTAAAGTAACTTCCTGTATAAAAAAAAACCCATTGATGAAGCGCACTGTTTCAGAAACAGGTATTAGTTTAATTCAAAATCCATCTAGAACAGGCATTGAGATTGGTCGCCTGCTGCACTATATACAATCATCAGGTATCAATCATTTTCATTTTGGCCACAGACACAATGTCAGCAAGCACTTTGTACTATGAATTCTTCAGGACAAGTAATAAGTTCAAGAATGGGAACATTTCCATTTTATATTTTAAGTAAATAATGTGATCTAATTTGACCCTTTCTTTCCACGATCTTGACTGTCTCTCATTTGGACTCGGTCTTGATTTGGACTTGAACCTCTTTGGACTTGGTCTTGACTTGGTCTTGACTCGGTCTCGACTAGTCCTGGTCTTGGACTTGTCTTGGATTCGACAAGGGTGGACTTGACTACAGCCCTGTGTAGTGGAGTAAAAGTAAAAAATTCCAAAAATATAAATAACGAAGTAAAGTACAGATGCGTACTTAAGTACAGTTCAGTCAGACAACTCACATTTGAAATGTTTATTACAACAGCAGAACATTGTGTTTGGCGGCCAGACTCCGACCTCATCACTCCCCCGCATGAGATATTGGTGATGAGAGTGATGATAAAGTAGCTGGCTGGAGCCTGCAGGTGGATGTTGGGGTGGTGGTGGGGCTAAAGGCTCTGACCCACCAACCCAACGGCCGACCTTCGGCAGAAAAGGCAGTTGGACTGACTGCCTCCACGAGTTGGGGACTTGACTTGAGCGTACGTTCTGCACGTGTGCGAGACGTAATACGTCTCTATAACAGCAGGCGGCGCTAATCTGTATTGTCGCCCAAAAAATGAAAACCGGCAGCTGATTGGATGACCACGTCATGTGGGTCTGGCTGCTCCCGGATTTTACAACCGGGAAAAATGGCGGCTTCGTTCGGAATACGATCTCATATTTTACGAAGACAGTTCACCGAAACGTGTTTCTGAAAACATTTTAAGTGAGAAATAGGCCATGCAGTTGCGAATCTGTCTTCATTTCAGATCGACAAAAAGAGGTGTTAGTCAGGCTCATCCCGCTCGTTATTTCCGGGTTAGCGCTCCATAAATCAGATTGGCCATTGAGTCCGACTGCCTGCCTTCCGATTCAACATGTCAAATTGGTAGGGCTGGGCGTATCGATCTAAATATCGATAGTATCGATACCAAGATGAGTATTGGTATCGGATCGATACTGTCGTGATGAGATCGATACTTTTGTTGTAGTTTCTCTCTGAGTTCATGCGAGCACAGCGTCTCTCCAAGTCTGTGCGCAGTGTGCAAACAGCGCATCTCTCTCTCTCTCTCTCTCTCTCTCTGCCCCCTGCCCCTCCCTGCTCTGCCGGAGGCGGAGAGTCAGAACAGTGAGAGAAGCCCGTGATGATGGCGGAAAGAAAGAGAAGCGCTGTGTGGAGTTTATTCACTCCAGCTGATACGGACACTGACACGTGATGTGTGCAAAAAAAGTAATTCGCCACTGTGGTAACACCACCAATTTGCATAAACACATTAAAGCAGTTCACCTGAGAGAGAACTCTGAGCTGCAAAAAAAGTTGAGGAGGGAGGAGGAGGGGGGAGAACCCCAAACCAGACCCCCAACAGAGAGACAGAGGTCTCTGGCAGAGGCTTTTCAGCCAAGAAATCAGGAGTATCCAGGTAATCTCCAGCATTAAAGGTATTGTGGAGGATTTTCTTTTTCCGGGTGGATCATCAAGACTATTGGTCCTCCTAGTTGTCAATCATTCTGGCGCTATGTTTACGTAAGGCCGTCGTACGTGCTCGTCCCTAGGGTAGTTTTCGCTTTCTGCGCATGAATACTTTCAGGTGTATATGTGTGGTGAGCGCACAGTGTCTATGAAAGGTATGACAAGAAGAGAAAGGAGTGTTTTTGGGAGAATGTTTGCCACGCTGGGTGTGCAAAAGCACAGGGTTTGCGCTCTACACTGATGCCTCAGTCGCGAAGTTTCTACTGACAGGTAAAGTTTGGCATGCTATTTGGAGAAATCCATTTAAAATCACTGCTAGTGAAAGTTGATGTAAGCTATGATTAGCGATGCTAGCCCTGGCACAAGTCACGCACAGACACGGTAAACATCTCAATTTGTGAAAAGTGCAAATCTTCTTTTTGAAAGTAGGCTTGTATGAACCATGCCGACAGCAACTTGTAAACAGTGCACTCTCGTGCACACGTTTAATATGCGTTACGTCTCGGGAGCAGGTAGAGTGTTGCGCATGTGCATTTTTTCAAAAAGTGGAGAGGGCGGATCTTTTCTAAAATTCGTGAAAATCCTCCACTATAACTTTAAGCAATGTTGAGCACAGTGATCAGAGAGGCAATTTTAGCAGACTGATAGAACTAAAGGCAAAATCACAAAATTATTCAATGACCATGACGTTACAAGTAAAAAGTATCGGTATTGGTATCGATATCAGCGATACTAGCCCTGTATTTACTTGGTATCGGATCGATACCAAAATTCCCAGTATCGCCCACCCCTACAAATCGGCCCAAATGAAGGCCGACAGCTCCACTGACTGACGACGGCACGGAACTCACCAAACAGACTCAAGTCACTGACCTTGCCAGACTGTCCGACGGCTGATAATTAGGGGTGCACCGATCCGATGTTAGGATCGGATATCAGTTTTTTTGTTGTTGTTATTTTCGTACCCCTGTTGACTGCATACCCTTCTCACTCATGGTAGTAACTTTATAACACAACAATTAATAACCCACAACTATCTTTAAAAGGATAAAACACCATGGCATATAATAATTTGTGACTTAAACAGTTTCTAACACTAATAATTTTACATTTACAAATGTAGCTACACCGCCGAACGGCATGCTGGGTAACATTACAGCTGCTAGCCTAGCTAGCCAGGTAGCATAACAGTCTGTTAAGCTGGGAGAGGCTCCGGTCGTTACTGCACATTCAAGAACCGAGAAGAAAGTTAGCTAGAGGATGAAGAAAGACCGGAGATACACCAGAACAACGTGTGCTCAAGAGAGGAGCAGTCTGTTGTTCTGAAGTTTTTTGTTTCTAAAAAATCTGACATAATTTAGCCACTGTTGTTGCCCGTCGCTCTAACGTTACTCGGCCATGCTAACGTTATCGTGCTACTGTTAGTTACTGTGCTAACGTTAAAGACAGGTCACTTCAAGCATGCAGCGGAGCAACATTATGAACGCAATCCACCTACGGTCCCGCTACAGACCTTGAGAAAGACAGGTTCAGAGCAATGATTAAAACACTGGATTTAAGATGTCTTGCCTTGCTGAAATACATCTGTCAACCTGCTAACATTATTCACCGAAGGAGGCTGACAGCGGAGCTACGTTCAGTCGCCCACTACAACCACACTACAACATCCTAACTTACCTGTGGCCAAGGTAGTGTTTATACAACTAGCTTACAACTATTTTGTTTTGAAAGGGAAACAGTGTTAAAGTTGTTTGTAGGTGTGATTTCATTCGATTTGAGTTTATTTTACTACTTTGCAGTTTGCACAATAAAGTAGCTTCTGTAACTGTTTCATGGATTCTCCTTCATATAAAGTTATTGGATAATGTCTTGGAGCCAAACCCTTTAGTAATCAAAGCTTTTAGTAAACATGATGACATTAACATGTTTTTGTGATATTCTATGTACTCCTGACAGTAGAATAAGCCATTATAAACCTATATAAAGGTAGCCCATTATTGAAGGCCCATTATTATTTATTTAAATTTATTTTAAGAAGTTTGATTACATTATATTTTCAATTTGAATGCACAATTGTTTTTTAAATAACAAATAAGAATTCTATACATTACATCTGTTAATTTGTCTTAGTTAGGAAAGTAATGTTTAGTTAGGAAGGTCTGGTGCCTTTAGTCTCTTCCACATGGTGGAAGGAAGGTATAAGGTGGAAGGTATACAGTTTATTATTAATTCAGCAACGGTATCGGATCGGTATCGGGTATCGACAGATACACAAAGCCCTGGCATCGGTATCGGGACTGACAAAGTCAGATTGGTGCATCCCTACTGATAATCGGGTTGGTGTGTCAGGGCCTTAACAGAGCAGTCACCAATACGCAGGGCAGCAGCGCCATTGACAAGCAGCTTAAATATACCGCCAAATTGATGGGGTGTGTTCGGTAAATGAAACGGACTATGAAGCATGCAACATCATTATGTCAACTCATTTGGTGCAGAGGAGAAACTGCAGAGATGGTAACAACTTGAGCAGAAAACTAATTTGAATTCCTTTTCTTTCGAGTCGTAGCGTTAAGCTCTGATAACTGGAGGTTTTAAAGTCTCAAACAGCAGGCGAGCAACAGCTGAACGCATTCAAACTTATCAGCAGACGTGCTGTTCAAAGCTATGCATCTATTCACAGACCACATTTCTGCACACAGTGATTATTTAGAGGCAGTTTTATTTTGGCTACAGATTTCTCAGACTCCGTGTACATTTATTATCAGATATATAAATATATTTATAATTATCACGGTTTATGGCACACATTAAAGAACATGAACGAAAGTCGTAAATTTACAGAAAAAGAACTCGGATATTCGCTGAGAGTCGTTAATTTGGAATTTTAATGAATTACTCTGCAATTTCCACACTTTGCGAAGTTATCCAGTGGTGCTGATTGGACCAACTATGCTGAAAATAAAGTGCCTACCACAGCTTTAATTAATAAATCAACTGCAAAGTAGACAGCAGTAAATTAAAACTAGGTGAGCTCAGTTTTCAAGTGATAATCTTTAATTAAAGCTGCAAACAGTGTCGGGGTTACTGGCGGACGCCACTCCTTGCGGCCGTGCATTTGCGCGGCACTCAAACTGCTAATCGTCACCAATGAAAAGGGAACTCTCTGCTGAGTTCAATGATATCTCACACAAAAGGGTACATCAATCGGGTCATTAGTTATAAAAAAGGGGCGTGGCTAAATCACAGGGGGGTGGGTCAAACCATCACCAATCAAAAAGGAACTCTGTTTAGTTCAATGACACCTCACACAAGAGTCTACCTTAAATGGTTCACAAGTTATGAAAGGGGGCGTGGCCTGAGTACATGGGCGTGGTTGAAGTATAGGGGCCGGCTCAGTATCACATGTAGACCACACATAAGTTTCATGTAAATTGGATGATGTTTGTCATATAAGGCTGATTTCCTGTTGCCTGCAGGATGACCAAAAGTCAATATCGGCCTGTAGATGTCCTCAGGCCTGGACCCTTGTTGATCATGGGAAATTTCATCCAGATTGGAAAATGTACACTAAAATTATTCGTTCATCGATAAATGTTCAAAATGGCCGCCACGGCCATACCGTTGGACGAAAAGTTTTGCTTTTAATAACTTTTCAGATTTTAACATGTCATCTGTCTGAATTTGAAGTCGATCTAATGAAATCTGTAGGAGGAGTTAGTTAAAGTATAGCACCTTGACTTTTAAGCCTGCTTCCTGTTGCCACTAGGGGGTGCTATGACTTTAAGTAAATATCGGCCTTTATTTGCCCTCAGTTGGACTCTTATGAATCCTGAAAAGTTTCGAGCCGGTTGGACAATGTACACTCAATTACACCCACTTCCTGTTTCAATGGCGAAATACACAAAATGGCCGCCCCGCCACGGCCATGCCCTATGACGAAACGTTTTTCTTTTAATAACTTTTCATCTTTAACGTCTTAAGATGGCACAGACCAAATTTGAAGTTGATTGGATGAAATCTCTAGGAGGAGTTTGTTAAAGTACGACATGTGGAAATGGCCAAAATCACACTAATTTCGAACTTTAGGGTATGGCTCAAATGAGCTTTGTTGTACGTCTTGACATGCCATATATGTGTACTAAGTTTCGTTAGTCTACGTTAAATGTACTGCAGGGGCTCAATTGTTTTAAAGTGCCCATATTATGAAAAAATCACTTTTTCTGGGATTTGGGGTGTTCTTTAGTGTCTCTAGTGCTTCCACACACATACAAACTTTGAAAAAAATCCATCCATGCTGTTTTGAGTGAGATACGGTTTCTGAATGTGTCCTGCCTTCAGTCTCCTGGTGAGCTGGTCAAAATCGGCTCGGACTGTGACGTCACAGACCGAAATGAGCTGGCTAACCACAACCGTTAGCTCGTAGCGTTAGCATTAGCATGCTAATGCTAGCATGCTACGTCGTTCTCAATAGCAAAGCACTGCTACAACACACACAAGTTACCATCCAAACATAATAACTAACTTAAACGGTGCGCCATTTTTAGAAGTCTCCCAGCTAATCCTGCCTTGTAACTGACCAAAGTTGGAGAAACAGGCTTTCTTTTACTGTCTCTAGAGTTAGCTAGCTGACATGCTCTACATCTGAGCTACTGAGCATGTGTGAGTGCAATCAAAGATAGTAGTGAAGAAGAAGATGAAAAGAGGTCTCACTCTGTAGCTAAAACAGAAACCAGGTGAAAAGAGGATCTGCAGCAGTGAGAGAGAGCTGTGCAGTACAACTAAAATATGGTGTTTTTTGAAAATTAAACCGTGTAAACCTATTCTGATACAACCTTAAAATACAGTTATGAACCTGAAAATGAGCATAATATGGGCGCTTTAACTTTGTAGGTTTTTTTAGTGCGCCTATTCCTGAAACCCTTAAAATACCTACATTTTCACCACGATTGATGCGACCACCAATTTTGGTGAGTTTTTGTATGTTAGGCCCCTCAAAAAGGCAATTCATTTGCTGGACGAATAATAATTCCTTCAATAGGGCCTTCGCCGCTGTCGGCGCTCGGGCCCTAATTACGTTATAATATAATAGCTGTAATATAATATAATATATAATAGTATAATATAAACTATAATGTTTTAGATATTAGAATCCTGTGACACACGGTCCGTTGTTGAACACACTACACCACCAGTCCATAAGGTGGCAGTGTGTGCACGCAGATCAGCAGCTGCTGAAACCTGCAGTCAAGGTGTGTGACTTCAGATGCAACCAGAGGTGTCTCGCGCTGTTCCTGGATTATGCAAGAGCCTGTAATATTTGCAGAGGCTCTGGGGATTGAGTATATAAACATATCATTGAATAAAACCCCAGCAGTTATGGAGCCTGAGCCCTGATGGAAACGAAAGGTAGAGGGTGGCAGATAGTAAGAACTGTGTAACTTTAAATGGACGTACAGTAGAACTTTGTGTGTGTGTGTGTGTGTGTGTGTGTGGGTGTGTGTGTTATGGGCAGAGACTTGTGTGTTAATGTGTGTGTAGCCTAACATGAGGTAGTTAGTCATGCTTCAGGTATCTCGGTGGAAAACAACCAGAGAAGGCTTATTCCCTTTGAGAGGGCAATTCAAACAGTCCACTCAGCTGACTGACTCTGCAGTGACACCCCCTCCCCCCCCACACACACACACACCTTTGTTTGGCAGTCAGGATAGTACTACCTCACTGATAGCAACCTGTGGTTGACCTGGTTTCTGACTGCTGTGGACTCTAGCTTACTTTCATCCCAAACTGGGCTGCAGCTCCAGTCAATATTTATCTGGAGAAATCAATACAGGCTGACTCTGTTGAATGAAGGAGCAGTTAAGCATGGTTTGAATCTGGAGTGGATCACTTTATTCATTCCACTTGATGTACTCCAAGACTACACCATCAACTCTGTTTACATCTTTAAATCAGAATTTATGCTAAATATATGATGTAATCAGGCTGCAAAAAGCCTTTAACTTGACATAGCCATTTGACAGAATGAAGGAGGGTTATGGGATTTTTAGACATTGATGCTCCATGGGTGATGCTGCAGATACCTGATACTTTACAAAAGTATTTCCCAACCTGGGGATCAGGACCCTCCAGCTTCAGAAGCTAACTCTGAGTCACAAGATGGTTACCAAGGGACATACTGTTAAAGTCCAACTGAAATTAAATTGCATGATTTTTTCCAGGTACAGCATACAGATTTGATCTGTAATGTATATTCCTTATTCTTTGGTTTCATAAATGTACCTCATCTGTGCATGTACCAGATTCAAATCCAATCATTTAATTTTAAAGCTCCATTGTGTATTTTTTTGAGTTGATTCTTAGCAAAACCCCCTTTGTTCTTTCACAAATATGTGCTCATTCATGTGTAATTACTTCCACCAACTAATCAAAGTATTTTCGTGCGCGTAGAATCTGCCATTCATACGAGCGACTCGCTCGAATGACGGCTGCCATGTTGCGCTTCCATCTTTAAAATACATTAGCCAAAGAGGGACATACCTCCGCCTTTCGCGCTTTTAAACTCAGTGGCACCGTGACGAATGCCAGGGAGGGCTAAGATAACGGAGTCGCCAAGGAACTTAAAAAGAGAATTAAAACGACAGCGCAACAGGCAGAGCAACAAGACCAAAGTTAATATAGGAGTGGTTTTTCCAAGATGGAAAGAGCTCAGGAATTAAGGATTTAAAAAATGGACACCGAAGTTGCCTGCTTTCTTCTCAAAAGGTAATTCTGCCTATTTGTGTAAATTCAAAGATTTATAGTTACTTGACTAACTATAGCATGGTTGTGCATAACACTAGAACGACGTCTAGGATACTTTTCCTTGTGTCAATGATGAAAAAGGATTGTCTACCTTGTAACATAAACATAATATATATATATATATAAAGTAATATTCAGTTGGTTGTCATATAAATTTAACCGCTTACACAATGTAGCTTTAAAGCAAGTTTATAGATGCATTTCCATCCACCTGTTTTTATGTGCATTTTCAATTTGCACATCAAAAAAACTTGAGTGGAAGGCACTCAGTATCGCAAAAAAACTTTGGTAACACTTGAAGTTTTCTACATAAGAGTGACATGACAGTCATGAACACATGACACTGACACTGTCATGACACAGTCATGAAACATGAACCCTAACCCTGACCTAACCCTAACCATAACTTGTCATGACAAAAACCGAATGACACTTACTAAAAGAAGTGTTATGTCATAAACAATTGACTTGTTTATGTTTTATGACACGTTCATGACAGTGTCATGTCACGCTTATGTAGAAAACTTCAAGTGAAGTGTAACCAAAACTTTTATAGCGAGACAACAGTTGTGACACATCTCAAAAAGAGCCTCAGCCTACATTAGCTTTCTAACTAATACTGCCTCCTTAGCTAGCAATGTCACGTTGCGTCCTGCACCTCAGCTTGTTGAACAAGCTACCAAACAAACATTAATTGGGGGCATGGGCATAATAAACATAATTTCTCAAGAGCAAAAAGGTGACGCAAATCATACAGCCAAAATTGTACTCATATAGTAGGCTTGCAAGGCTGTTTTATTCACTTTAAACATCGGATGAAGTGACTCTTTTCTCTAATACAGAAGATGCTGAACTGAGAACTGAGCCTCCTAGCAGGTAACCTAACTAACTAGCCAGCCAGCTGGACGGCCACTAAATTTGTAAAGTTTAACATCTTAATGTTTCATTCACACACTCTTTTCACAACGTAGATGCACAGTGCTCTCGCCAGATGACTGACAACCTTGTTCGGCTCATTTTCTGTAACCAGTGTAGCATGAAAGCATGGTGGATGGACAGATAGTCTAGCTAGCTGTCTGGATTTACCCTGTAGAGATCTGAGGAGCAGCATAGTCCTCATAAATCCACTGGAGTTTAAAACACCAACACAAAGAAAGAGGAAGGGGGGGGACATCCGGCCGAAAATGAGAGACATCCCGCGGAATTTCCGGCGGCACCTGAACAATCCCGGAAATGAAACGTTGTCAATATAGACTAGGTAGGTCCTGACCCCCTCAAGATTCCCCCATATGTACTGCTATTGTCGGTTTGCAGGCTATGCAGTTAATTAGCTAGTCAGCTTTGAATAGCTTTGAAGGTCATCATCTGTGATTTCAGATGCTAAATGATGTGCTCCTTATACTTCAACAAGACTGCTAACCCAATCCCCAAAGACCATATTTATTGCTCTTCCCTTTCTGCCCCGGCTCGCCCACCTCCGGAGATGAGACAGATGGCGCTGAGGAGGCCTGTCTCCGTGTCGTCCATCTCGATGGGCAGCAGTTGGTTGGCAAAAGTGAACACCAAGTCGGTGAGTGGGCCAAAGCCAGCGTTGTGCATCTGCGTCCGGTTGAGGGTCAGCCCATCCGAAAAGGTCATGGTGTCCTGGTCAGGGGTGTACCTCGTACAGATGCGCAGGATCTGACAGTGAGGAAAGGAAGGAAGGGAGAGGGATAGTCAGCAGGGATTTAGTGGACAGGAAACTTAAAGTTATATACTTAAAATGGTAAAACAATGTCTAAAATGAACATCACTTGGACTTGCTGGTGCGTCTGTCATCCTCAGAGGGTTAATCACAATCAAATAGACTGAAAAGCACAAAAAACCACAACAAATTGAACTGCCCTGCAAGTTTAACCACTTGATACACATATGTGATCATGATGGTTTTAATTTTCACAGCATTATTTACCTGATATATCACTGTAACCGTAGCCATGACTGATAATAATCTGCAAAACCAGGGCAGGTAGACTCTAGAATGAGAATCTGGTTCTGTACCAGAACAAGTTTAAAGTGGCCATATTATGCTCATTTTCAGGTTCATAATTGTAATTTGAGATTGTATCAGAATAGGTTTACATTGTTTAATTTTCAAAAAACACCATATTTTTGTTGTACTGCACATTGCTGCAGCTCCTCTTTTCACCCTGTGTCAGGTCTCTGTTTTAGCTACAGAGTGAGACCTCTCAACTTCTGAAAGATCTTTGTTGTCAGTCGCACATGCGCAGTAGCTAGGTAAGGATTACACATGAGCTAGCTAGCTGTTTCTCCAACTTCAGCCTGTACAAGGCAGGATTAGCTTGGAGACTTTCTAAACGAGGGTGAACTTCCAACTTTGCATGGAATACCTGCAGAACAGGGACATGTAAGTAGTTCTATACAATTAATTTTGTAGATTAGGGTGAATTTTTGTGTGTGTGTAGCAGCGTTTTGCCATTGAAAACGAGCTAGCATGCTAGCATGCTAACGGTTAGCCCCCTAGCCCCTCGTTTTGGCTAGTGACGTAGAAAGCCGTGCAGATTTTGCACAGCTCACCCGGAGATTGAAGGCAGGACATATTCAGAAACCTGTATCTCACTCAAAACAGCATGGATGTTTTTTTCTCAAAGTTTATATGCGTGTGGAAGCACCAGAGACACAAAATAACACCCCAAATTCCTGAAAAAGTGATTTTTTTTCATAATATGGGCACTTTAACAAGTTTCCAATAAAAGAGCAGCAGAGACAACAAGCTCGACCAAAACAATGACATTCCACACACTTGAACAGAATAACCTTTGGGTCTCCTGCTGCTGCTGTGTGTGTGTGTACACCTAATGAAGCAACCAATGGTGGATGTGAAGCCTACAGTAGCCTTTGAAGCTATTTGAGTGGGCTGGCTCTGACAGTGAGTGGCAGGCGTGTCTGCAACATGAAACAGAATAAAACATGGCTACTGGCGGTGACTTGCACCGGCTGGCCAGCCTGCGCTTAGAGACACACACACACACACACACACACACACACACACACACACACACACACACACACACACACACACACACACACACACACACACACACACACTGTTTGATCTTTCCTCTGACACTCCCTCACCCAGCCCCTGTGCACAATATCTACGCCCTTCACCAGAGAAATGTGCTGCTGAGTGGATGTTGATGGCTGAGTGACAGCCTGAAAGTCATTGCCGGCCTTCAACTTCTCACCTCTGTGTCCCTGGGAGTTCACTTCACTGCTTTGTCACATCTGACAAGTAAGACCTGGTCAATACAAACTCCAAAAATCCATATATTAATACATGGCACTGCCACTGAAACTGAGCCAGTTAAAAACATACACAATACTGTGTTATAATCAAGCATTCATTTATCCAGTTGTGTCCAAATATGATTTTTCGCTACTTTGCATTTACACCACACATAAATATGCATCTTCATGCATAAATCATTGTTTTTGCAATTACCTCGCCAAAATGCAGATCACCCTGTCACTTCCTGTCTCATTTTCCATGTCTTCTAAGGACATATCCACCAGGCAGCAGGGAGCGTTTACTATTTTGTAGAAAGGTACCCTTCTATTACCCTTTAATCATTTACTAATACTAATATATTGATTACATATATCAGTAACAAGCCAGCAACAATATTAACACATGAGTTGCCAGGTTGTAGAAATCCCTTTAGTCCTTTAGTGTTTATCCTTTGTTCTTGTTATAACACAGTTTGTTAAGAAGTTTGAAAAGTCTGCAGCTATGAATGTTAAAATATTTATAAAGGCTTTTAAAGGCCCTGACACACCAAGCCGACTGTGGCAATGCCTCATGTCGGCCCTCGCCACCACTAGTCTTGGCCAAAATATAGCACTGGAAGGAAATAACTCACCAAACTGGATACTGTTGCTATAATACCCACAACAAACAGCGTTTGCTCGAGCAGTGGCAGAACCGAACAGAGCCTATGGTCCCTTTGCTTCACTCCCCGCCAGGAAGACAGCAGTACCAGGAGATGGCTAACCCGACTGTGCATCTCCCAGGCTTTCATCTGTTCTCTAGGCAAAGAAGTCTCCCTACAGTGGGAGCGGAGCTACCGAGTGGCCGGCTGCTGGCTCGTTAGCTAATGTTTTACATTTCACCCGCCCAACATGCCTTCATCATACACTGGTTACAGAAAATTAGCCAAACAAAATTGTCACTCATCTGGCGATAGCAATGTGCTTTCCTATGATGTGACAAGAGCATGTGAATTAAACATCATAAATTGTTAGATTTTACTAATTTAGAGGCAGGCTGGTAAGCCAGCTTAAATGCTAAGGGGCTAATTATTTAGCGGTGCAGAGGGCGCAGAGAGAGAGGTCTATTACGGTCTTTATATTAAATATCACGGTATAGGATATGAGTTTATTAACGTTGTAATGTGTAGGAATGTAGAGATATTTTAAAAGTTATTGTTGGAATAAATACACCTAAACAAGTAGGTATGTATATCTTGTTGTACTTTTGCCATCTTATGGACATAATGTGCAAAAATAGTTATTCCAATAGTTCGAACCTCTGTGTTTTTAAGAAGGATCATTCAAACGTCATTTTTGACCAGTTTTGACAGCTCTTATGTGCATTGGATTGATTAGATGAAATGAAAAATTAAAGGATCCTTGTCTCTGCCTCTCACAATCGTTTGTTTGTCTTCCTCACTCTTGTTTCAGGCTGAACAGCCAATCAGATGAATAGGCTGTTGACCACATGACCAAGTGTTTCACTAGCTTCTAGCCTCCATGCTAAGCTAAGCTGTTAAGCTTGTCTACTTGCTCTAGCTTCATAATTAGCATAGACATGTGAGTGGTATGTACGTAATTATGTAGTCTAATATCTGTCTGCAAGAAGCGAAAATACATGTTTCACAAAATGTTGAACTATTCCTTTAATGTGCTGGACGGGTTAATGGTAGTTGTAAGACCAGCTTTCTGAAGCCATCCTGAAACTACAAGTACTGAGCAGTAAATTATTGGCCACATAACAAGCCTGTCATCACTTTCTTTCCACTTTCTCTTCCTTTGTCTCCCTCTGAGCAATGGATGCTAATTTAATCCCCCCCCACCCTCTCTGTAACCCACAACAGCCAAGCATGGATAAGGGAGACAGAAGAGGAAGGGAGACAGCCATTTGCCTTTTTCCATCTCATTACTACATTAGTACAGTACATTGCTTCACTTAACAATTCCTAAATGACAAACAAACATTCACAAACACTGCAGCCGGCCGACCCTGCAGACGTTACTGCATCTGTACTCCATAAAGAACACAACATCGTCTTTAATGAATGCAGAGCGAGTGACCAATATATAAAAAAACAGATGACCGTCCCAAAAAAAGATTAGAGGCTGAAAAATGTTTCTGTGTGTGTAATCTAATCTCCGCTACAGACAGCGACTCCACATGAAGAATCAAATTGACTGTTGTGATCAATTAATCAGATCTTCTCTACTCCCATTGGCCAGTTGAGTAGGTCATCCATTAAGGTTTGAGGATTGGTCTAATGGGAGTTGGGGCTTGAGGTCAAACCCACCAATCCCCCAGAGGGCTGAGGTTATTGACTCACCACACAGTCCAAACAAATTAATGGATTGTTACACACCCAGCAACAACCGAGAGAAGAGAGAATACATATTAGAATACAATGTACAAAACTCCCTGTATGTTTATACATAACTGTATTAAGCCACTGCTACGAACACTTCTGAGAACGTTTGTAGCTCATTACTTAATATTTTAGAGAGTTTACTGAAGTAGCATCTACACTGTATCTTTAAGTTACTTTTTAAAGGAAAACTTTAAATTTTTTTAATGTAGATTAAAAAAAGGCAGGAAAGAGACTGAAGACTGTGCACTAACCATTTTTGTGGCCAACAGACAGAATCACTGTAGTCTTGCATTGACCTTCCTTAATGGCATTTCTTTAAACCAATCACAATCGTCATGGACGGCGCCAGGTGCTGGACAGAGCCCCGGTGCCTCTGCAAAATCATGAAGGAACTTGTTTTGGTGGAACATGTGTACGTTCTAAAGTTGTTTTAGTCGTGCAACAGAAAACTCAGATTGGACAGATAGTCTAGTCTGTTTGTTATTTATTATGTACCCTGCAGAGATCTGAGGAGCAGTTAACCATAGTCCTCATAAAGCCACTGGAGTTTAGAATGTCAACACAAAGAAAGAGGAAGGTATCGGACATCTGGCCAAAAAGAGGGACAACCGTCGGAATTTCCTGTGGCACTGGAGCAACCCCGTAAGTGGAACCTTTTGGATATAGACTACTACCTTGGTGACAAAAGGTTATATAGGTTATAGAACAGTAAGCCTATCATCATCATCATCATCATCATCATCATCAGTGGGGCTTTTTCACCAATAGGCTGATTTAT
Source organism: Perca fluviatilis (assembly GCF_010015445.1). Classification (NCBI taxonomy): domain Eukaryota; kingdom Metazoa; phylum Chordata; class Actinopteri; order Perciformes; family Percidae; genus Perca; species Perca fluviatilis. The sequence goes on along the minus strand of NC_053124.1, from coordinate 3,794,574 downwards.
ATTTGCTAATATGTTGGATTCATGTTAAGACATTTGACTTTTTTTGATCAGAATCAATTTTTTGGTGGCTGAGGACCCCCTAGGGGCCCCAGACCCCCTGTTGAAGATCTCAGTTTTAAATGATTCAAATAATCAAATAAAAATAATGAAAAAAATAAAAAGAACAGCATTTCAGACGTGAATAGCAAAAAAACGTTTGGCTAAACTCTTTAAACATACACCATACCATAGTGTCAAAGGCAGGATAAATATGTTTTCTTCATTGATGAAGCTATTGATTTAAAAAAGCCCAGAACTAGTTATTTCATTTTGTTTGGGTGTTGACAGAAAAAAAATAAGTGTGTCTGATTGCAATTACCGAGTGCATGATCATGTTTAGCTGTGACTAGGCTATTCAATCAGGTTTCAGATGCCAGGGCTAGAAATACCACGAGTGCATGTATAATGTGCATGTGCATGTCCCTGTGTATGTATGTGTGTAACAAGCATAGTGTGCGCACGCTGTACACGAGACTAGGCGCATTTTACTAATGCGCTGTTAAAATAATAAAATGCTGCGTTATTGACTTTAGACCAGGTTTTTGTTGGTCAGTGGCATGATCACTTCACATTCAACATTTCTCTTTGTTTAATATCATTAAAAGCAAAGTTAGGGTTTGCTGTTGCATTCCCAACTCATTTAAAAAAAGACAATCTGTGTTGGAAATCGTTCTCTATCACAGAAATACACTATACACTCTGTATAGTGTGTTTGCCATTTTGTAGTGTTGTTCGAATTCTCCGCGGTAAATTTCATTCACTATATAGTCCACTATAAAATGCCCACAATGCACTGCTAATTTGAGTGTACATACGATGTACCATACATTTTACTCCCGTATCCCACAATGCAATGCCGCCGGGTTTTTCCGGAGGAGAAGAAGAAGAAGCAGAAGCACCCGCAAAAACTGAAAAGGAAAAATGGAACAGGCTCTAAACAGTGGAAATGTAACATGCAACATCTTTAATATAAAACATTTTACTATTCTCCTGAGTGCTCACTTTGTTTCAGGGACGGATTATAAGTAATTTAAATTTGGTTTGTTTACATGATGCTGGGCGCGCCTGCCTCCCGTCACACAAATAACCGGCGCATCTACTGACGCAATGATGTTTTCAGTGAGTGTCCAAAATCTTGTTTTTGTTCCCTATAGTTCACAATTTAATAAACACTATATAGGGAATAGTGAGTGAGTGGATAAAGGAACAGTCAGTGCCACACTGATCTGCTGCCGGGCTGCAGTCTCGTGTGATAGAGAGAGAGCGGAGAGAGTGGCGGTATACCCTCTAACGTTGGGTTTAACAGGCAGCTTTTTCCCAACTGCAACTCCGCTACTGCTCTGCAAAAGTTATCTCGGAGTCAACTTCTGAGAACGGGCGTGGGGGGATTTTCTATGCTAATTCTGATGTCAAAGCAAGACTCCGTCATGCTGGCTATTGCTCTGCACTAGTGTACTGATATCGTGAGACAACTTTTCACCTCAACCAGAAATATCTAGTATCGCAAGATCTCATGGGACGAGATCCTGCCACACCTCAAATATTCAGAAATTCTGGATTCTTCAATGGGAAGAATGTGTAGATGATGACATGTGTAATTTGAAGCGTTTTTTTACAAGGTAATGGAACTTTTTAGTGGAGAAAACCACATCAGACACAAATTATTGTTCTAAAGAAGAGTAGTTTTACTGTATGCAGAAAATCTTCAAGTACATTTAATCTTTTTTCAGTGTGCATTTAGGCCTATAGCATTCTCAAAATAACAATCTAATTATTTAGGGCACATGCTACGTTAGCTTACGTCCAGCATGCCAGCAAAACAATGCACCACAATGCAGCCACTTCAACCACAAAATGACAAGTTCAATTCCCTAAACAACAAGTTTATTCCTCCAAAATAAAAGATCCAACACCCACCAGAATGTCCAGACAGGCAGCTTTCAGGAGAGTGATCTGGTCTGCGATGGTCAGCGCTGTGAAGCCAGGCACTCGTTTGGCAAATTCCACGATCTTGATAATGCACTTAGTGGCCAGCTCACTGAACTTGTCCCACAGGCCCAGGTCCAGCCTCACACGGTGGTCTGCACTCGAGTTCTGCAACACACACACACACACACACACACACACACACACACACACACACACACACACACACACACACACACACACACATACACATTTTAACAATTTATTTAAAGGTCCCATGACATGGTGCTCTTTGGATGCTTTTATATAGGCCTTAGTGACCCCCTAATACTGTATCTGAAGTCTCTTTCCCGAAATTCAGCCTTGGTGCAGAATTACAGCCACTAGAGCCAGTCCCACAATGAGCTTTCCTTAGTATGTGCCGTTTCTGTGTCTGTAGCTATTGAGGAGGAGAGAGGGGGCAAGGGTGGAGTGTGCTACTTGACCAACTGCCACTTTGCTCATTTGAAAGCCATGATGTCTCTCTCTCATGGGTGGGCCAAATTCTCTGGGCGGGCAAAGCAGAGAAAGGGGAGGTAACCTTGCTCCTTATGACATCATAAGGAGAAGATTCCAGATTGGCCCATCTGAGCTTTCATCTTCTCAAAGGCAGAGCAGGATACCCAGGGCTCGGTAAACACCTATCGCCATTCCCTACCATAAGGAACGCATATTAATGTTAAAAAACCTCATAAAGTGAAATGTTCATGCCATGGGACCTTTAAAGAGTCCACTTGAAGGGAATAATTTTCAGGGACATAAATATTATAGATGCAGTTAAATACATATACAAAATCATGGGCCATTGGCACGCATGCACGCACACACACACACACACACATTATGCAAACAGACAAACAGAGAGTATGGCGTCAGGCGAAGAGGCAGCTCCTTTAGTCATTGCACAGACTGCTGCTAATGATCTCCTCAGTGCAGCCTCTTCACTCTGCTCTATATGTGTCACACTTGCATACAGTAAATAAGCTCCGTAAGACCTGAGCTCTCAGAAACACTGGCAGGATTGTTGTTGTGAATACGCTGAGCTGAGCCGGGCGGCCGGGCCCTGCGATAAGTGCAACGCTGTCAGTGGGATGCTTCGGTAATGATGGGATGCAGAAACAGAGCGGTGACAGGTAGCACCGAGCGGCTTGAAGCCAGAGGTGCCATTAATACAGCTATACGGTCCAGAACCTACACAAACACTGTAGGGGAGCTGGGATGGGCGGAAGCCAAGGAAGCAATGAAGACATACCCACAGATCGCAATGTGTGGAAAGAGGAAAAAGTGTAAGTAAAAAGTGCTGTAAGACACAGAGGAAAGAAAGAGAGGAAATGACAGATGAATGGGAGGAAAGTTAAGTATATAAGAGCAGAGAGGCATTGTGGGAAGGCGGAGGGAAGAGAAGCACGAATCAAGGGAGTTTTTTTCATGGGAGGTGATAAGCTAAGATTGATGCATCAGTTTGTTGATTTATGACAGCTGGTGTAATCCACTACTGATACATTCTTTCTTAGTCTCGCTTTGCCAGACCTTGGTCTGGCTAGTCCACCCAACATTCCTGGATGGGAGAAAAACATGCTCTGGTTTATTGGCATTTCTTTAAACCAATCACAATCATCTTGGGCGATGCTAAGCGCCGGACGGAGCCACGGTGCTGCTGCAAAATAGCCTTGAAGGAACTTGTTTTGGTGGAACATGTGTATGTTCAAAAGTTGTTTTAGTTGTGTAAAAGAAAACTCAGATTGGACAGATAGTCTAGCTAGCTGGATTTACCCTGCAGAGATCTGAGGAGCAGTTAACTATAGTCCTCATACATCCACCAGAGTTTAGAATGCCAACACAAAGAAAGAGGAAGGTAATAGACATTGCAAAACAAGTTTTTTCCTGAGGCTAGTGTGCAGAGGCCCCGTTTTATGTCTGGCGCTTAGCCGATGGTTTTAAGAAATGCCAATAAACCAGAGCATGTTTTTCTCCCATCCTGGAATGCTGTGTGGACTAGCCAGACCCTCCTCCGCAGCACTGTGGAGGAAGGTCTGGCAATGCAAGAGTACCCTCTCCTTCATTTCATGTTGTTCACAAAGGAGGAGAACCCAGAAATGAGTAGGGGGAAATGCGAAGCTATTTATTAGGTCACACTCTTTTTCTAGCAATAAGAATGATAAAAGTGTCATTTGTCCTGCCCTAACAGTTGCAACAAAGCTAACAAGAGACTCTTGAAGATGTCATTTAATCAGTCTAAACACACCCACACAGTCCTGGGAAGAGGTCCAATCAGCCAGGTTAACTCAAAACACCTGTGTGGGTGTTCAGTGCCTTTAATGAACTTTTCCCTATTCTTTACTCTAACTGCTCCATTAGCTAGATCTTATTTTCAACAATGCGTTTTAGAGTGCCAGGAAGACGAGAGGAAGAGGGAAAAGAGGGAATGAAATTTGAACTGAAGATAGTATGATGGACAGATTCAGATAGACAGAGGGGGGCAATGAGCAGCAGTTGGGGAATGGTTTGGGTGTAGCGAGGGGAAAAGCCGTAGTGTAGCGGCTGATGGCGGCCATGGAGCATCTGATGATCATTTGTTTGTTCTCTTGATGGTTTACATGGAATAGCCCATCTGTTCCACATGAGTGAGTCTCCACATGTAGCAAGGGTACAGCACAAACACTCGCAGAGGAGGAGGTGACACACACCAACACTTGCACACTCAGGAGGGACGGGTCTTTACACAATCTACAAACTATCTAATGGAGACGTGACCCCCTGGAAGTGCTCAGTGCTTCAAAGTGTCCATATTATGAAAAAAACACTTTTTCTGGGATTTGGGGTGTTCTTTTGTGTCTCTGGTGCTTCCACACACATACAAACTTTGAAAAAAATCCATCCATGCTGTTTTGAGTGAGATACGGTTTCTGAATGTGTCCTGCTTTCAGTCTCCTAGTGAGCTGTTCAAAATCGGCCTCGGACTGTGACGTCACAGTCCGAAATGAGCTGGCTAACCACAACCGTTAGCTCGTAGCGTTAGCGTTAGCCGGCTAATGCTAGCGTTAACGCTAACGCTAACGCTAGCATGCTACGTCGTTCTCAATAGCAAAGCACTGCTACAACACACACAAGTTCACCATAATCTATAAAAGAACTACTTACATGTGCGCCCTCATTTAGAAGTCTCCCAGCTAATCCTGCCTTGTAACTGACCAAAGTTGGAGAAACAGGCTTTCTTTTACTGTCTCTAGAGTTAGCTAGCTGACATGCTCTACATCTGAGCTACTGCGCATGTGCGAGTGCAGTTAAAGATAGTACAGAAGAAGAAGATGAAAAGAGGTCTCACTCTGTAGCTAAAACAGAAACCAGGTGAAAAGAGGATCTGCAGCAGTGAGAGAGAGCTGTGCAGTACAACAACAATATGGTGTTTTTTGAAAATTAAACCATGTAAACCTATTCTGGTAAAACCTTAAAATACAGTTATGAACCTGAAAATGAGCATAATATGGGTGCTTTAAAGGGGTGATAGAATGCAAAACCGATTTTAGTTTTATAGTTGAAAAATGACAGTTTGGTGGGTAAATAGGACATACATAGAACCTCAAAATCCCATTGACACCTCTTTCCTCTGCAAATCTCACAATTTGAAACTGCTGCTGAAAACGGGCAAATCTCAACAAAGCTAAAAGTTGACGTCAACTTCTCAACTCCTACTCATCTGGCTCTAGGCTCTAGTCTTTGTCATGCCCCACTAACATTTATAGGCTACACAACTGACCTGAGGTCAGCTAGTCTTCTGAATCTAGGTCACGCAGATCTCTGAAATTGTATACATTGTTCATCTGAATAAATTCACTGCTAAGACTTTTTTATGCGAGAAATCAACTATGTAAAGCTCAAATATGGGTCGTTTGACGAAAATTAATGGCTAATTGCAAATTTGGTAGGACAGTATCGGACTTCACAAGCTCGACAATCTGCCGGGACAGGCGGCGGCTGCCGGCCGGGTTTTCTGCCTTCTCTGTCGGCCTCTCCCCCTTCACAGACCTGCTGAGCTGGAGCTCTGTCAGGATCTCACACACGCTGTTTAGGACTTTAGAAAGAACAAAGTTTGGAAGTTTTTCAAGGATATTGAAAATGAACCACAGTCGTAAATGCAGTGTTCCAGACTGTACAACGGAATAGCCTACTGGCTCAGAAAAAAGTGTTTAGAACGAGTATATCAGACAATGGAGCGGGAGTTGTGGATCAAACGCAGCGCTGCAGAGGCACTGGCAGAGGACACTGCAGGGGTTCACTCTCCACTCCCCACGCTTACTAGCTATTAGGTGAGTTGTGATTCTTTGGTGGAGGTTTTTTATGTCCCAAGGCTAACGTTACAACTACACTAGTTATAATGAAAGTGTCGAAACATTTTGTCTCGGCTACAGCCACTGCATGTCTGGGCATGTAACAGACAGAGTGTGTGTGTGTGTGTGTGTGTGTAATATGAGACTCCAATGTATGCGTATGTGGGTCGCTCAACCAATCAGCTCACAGCTCATCTAAATATTCATGAGCATACCATATTTGGAACAAAAGCTCTTTTTCAAAATAGGGCCATATTAGGGTAGTTAATGGCCCACAGAAAATCACTTGGGCCATTTTCAGCCCAACCAATGTTACATACCCTATAGGAGATCTTAAGGAACAGTGTGAAATACCCTATATAATCATTCTATCACCCCTTTAACCCTTGTGTTGACTTTGGGTCACATTGACCTGAAAATATGGGTCGTAGAAATAAGCGAAAATGCGTAGAAGAAAAATTTTACAATTTAAAACGTTGGAAAAACGTTTAATGACACTGAAATAGTGACATAGTGGCCAAGCAGTGGAAGCAGTGGAATTACAACTCCCAACAACTGGATTTTTTTTTGTGTCACAATACGCAAAACAACTCGTTTCACTATCATAATTTCATCCATTTGGTCCGATAACATTTGGAAAGTCTAGAAGAACTTTAAGAGGATTAAATCATTTACACCATGGTCTGGGTGAATACTCAATTCTGATTGGCTGCAGGGTGCCCATTTAAAAGTGATATAGGACTCCAACTAACGAGTTCTGGTAAAACTGACTGCTTACTGTTCTAAATGAAAATCTGAACATATTATGCTATTTCCAACACTGTTTAGTGCCTCGTCTTCTGAACAACACAGGATGGCGATAACACACAAGCTAAAATAATTAAATTACCCTGCCTTTGGAACTGACTTTGTTTCACAGCAATAACCTCTCTTCCCGTTCGCTGTTCAGGTCGCTACTTCAGGCTGCAGCCGACAGTACTGTACAGTACACATTTGTTTGTGAAGTCTTCGATATTGATTTGGGGACAATGGCGTGGCTGATAGCTAGCTTGTCTCGTTGGCAAATAAACTGTCTAATTTTATATAATGCTTGACAACCGTACACTGTTATTGACTTTCAATCTTGCTAGCATAGCGTTATCTGTCTGAGCTGAAGGGTTCTACGAGCAGAGCGGACTAGAAATATCTCCAGTTGCCAAAGTCGTATCTAAGGCCCGTCCTATTTCCTGGAGCAGTGGACAATGTTTGCATTGCATAAGAGAACCTTATGGGATGGGAATGATTATTCCAGGTACAGTATTAGTCAAACCCTGAGGTCTAACCAGAGAAACAGAGTTATTATTTAAATGTTAATTTAAATTAAAATATAACTTAATGGCCTTAAAAAAAATTCTTTGGCAAGTGACCATGGTATAAGCGGGTTAATACCCTTTAAGGTGTCCATTATCAGATAATTAATGGACTGGACCGGAGATAGCTGGCTCGGTCTACTGAGGTCTCTAGTGCGCCTGCTCTATAGGCCCCACAGAGCAGAACCAGCGCTGACCATCCGTGTCATTTTATACGTGCAAAGCTGTATCCAGTGCTCTTTATACATACAAAAAATGACCTCATACATATATTTGTTATTTTACTCCAATTTCTTGTCGGGTATGAAAAGGCTGCCTTTCTCCCTTTTCACTAGCCTCTGCTCCCAAAATTAACAATGTTTTGTCTGCTTAATCCTTCATTTCAGTGTAATGTTTTAGTTTATTTCAATTCAATTTTATTTATAGTATCAAATCATAACAATAGTTATCTCAAGACACTTTCCAGATAGAGTAGGTCTAGACCACACTCTGTAATTTACAAAGACCCAACAATTCCAACAATTCCCCCAAGAGCAAGCATTTAGTGCAACAGTGGCGAGGAAAACTCCCTTTTAAGCAGGACAGAACCAGGCTCTTGGTGGGCGGGCATCTGCCGCTGCCGGTTGGGATTTTTTATTTTTTATTTGACATAGGTCTGTTTAGTGGGTTTCTGGGTTCATAGTGGTTTTGCTATGTTTCTGCCAATGATGTGGGAGGTAGATTAGCTGCTCACCTGAGGCCTGTACTACGAAGCAAGATCAAAATGCCCTGGATCTCTTTCAGTTATCCGGCTTCACCTAACCTAACAACTGCGGTCCCGCATAAACTGTATCACGACGCTGGTTATCAACTAGTTCAGTCAACCCAGGGTTTCCCAATCCAGTGGCGCGCGTGTTCACATAAAAGAGGCAGTGTTTGCACAGCACGACCAATCGCAAACATCTACCAGAGCCGCATGTTATATATAAGAAGAGCAAATTGTAATTCTACATAAATATGAAGAACACAGACACGGTTTTAAATCACAACTCAAATATCACTTCCCCATCAGTCAGGACCAAGATCTGACCATAATTACACTTGTGCTTTCCATAAACTGTCGTTGCTTTAGTCTATTCCCCTTTAATCACCGGTGCAGGTGGTAGGGTCCAATTAGCTGAGGCTGAGAAGTTAAAAGTTCCTTCAGAATAGAGTGCAGATCGGGCTGCGTTTTTCGGTCCGAGCCCGGCCCGTGTCCGACGCAATACAGTCGCTGCTTCCTTAAACAGGAAGAAAAGCTGACAAAAAAAATAGCCGATGCTGTAGATGTTTAAATCACAACTCCAATATCACTTCCCCATCAGTCAGGACCAAGATCTGACCATAATTACACTTGTGCTTTCCATAAACTGTCGTTGCTTTAGTCTATTATTTCAGTTGCAACCCGATTGTGAGAGCAAATAAAAATATAAAAACATAATTCAAACCGATGTGCGTATTATACAAGAATATACAAGAAGCCGACATGTAATTCCCTCCCATTAAAATATATATATTTCATAAAAATACCCATCAGGGAATGTTAACGGGGTTGTCGGTCTCTAAATGTTTTAACTTTTATGAGCGCACCTCTCTCTCTCCTCGCACCGAGCTCCGCCTGATGTTCTATAAGAACAGTGATGCTGTTATCAATCGAGTATTGATTGGTCAGTGGGCGGTGCTTTTACACCGGTTGATCTCTAATCTCCAACATAACCTGCTCCCGACCAGGTTAGGCGTTCAGCATGAGTTACCACGGCGATTGAACCAGATAACAACTAATCCACCTTCGTGATACAGAAAATCCTGGGTTGAACCTGAAGTTAGCTCCCTAACGCCAAATCCTGCTTCGTAGTACAGGCCTCAGCTCAATTAAGGAGGTGTGCCTGATTAGGTCCTCTCAGCAGGGAGGGACTGGGAACCAGGGATGGACTGACAATCTGTGCGTTCTGGAAAAGTCCAGAACGGCTGTCCAACCGACGGCCGTCGGCACAAAAAAAAAGTCTATTAAAGCGATATTAACAGCCAACAGCAGGGGGCGCAAATACAATCACTTATATGCTACGTGTAAAAATAAAACTGAAGAAGAAAAGTCGGCCTACATCATTAGACGTGAGTTAATTTCACATCAGCAATACTGGTAAGTGCCAGAAGCAGGAAACATTTTAGGCTGCCTTTATCCCTGTCTTAGCGAATTGCATAGTCAGCTCAACATGAGTGTGCATCATGATTATGAAAATGATCGTGCCATTTAGTGCTGTCAAACTTAACGTATTTAATAATTTCTGTTAATTTGAAACATTAAACGCTTTAGAAATGAATCACGGGTTGACCGCAATTTCACTTCGTTGAGGTTGTAGTGAGCTCACTTTTGCTGCTAGGATGAAGACTGCGGTATTAAATTAAACGGGAAAACATCAGGCATGCATTGGTACCACTCTAAACGTGCTAACAAACAGGGACAGGGGCTAAATAATTCACCAAATGTAACCAACAGGGCAACAAGCACACGTTAACACAGGTGAGCACAAGAGGCCCAATAATAAGCTTTTTTAAATTTAAAATGTTCAATGCCTTATCATGCTGATGTGACCGAGCCTGACCCGAACCCGAACATCATTTTTAAATATCTGTCCGAACCCGGCCCGGCCCGGCGGGTATCTATCCTCTACTCCAGAAGAAGGGGAAGAGAGAAAGGACTTGGCAGCTTGTTGTGAGGTTGCTGTTTTAGTTGTATGTTTATGTTTCTTAGCCTCAGCAAATTTAGTTTTTGTTGTATTTACTGGGTTTCATTTAGTGCTCTTTGTCTGAGTACGGTTGTTTTATTTTAAAAATGCCTTTTTAAAAGTTTCGGACGCGTCACCACCTCATCGGCCTTGGCGTGAGGTGGGGGTTTTACATCAGGTATCAGCTAGCAGACCTCAGATTGTTCCCTGCCCTTAAGATCCAAATGAGCCGTGTCCAACTATGTGCCAGCACAGCACCAAATAATTTGAATCTTATGCGAGAATAAGCATTTATTTATTCTCGCGTATGATTATTGACATTTATTGGTGTGTATTTGCATGTGCCTGACCACAAATGAAGTTCCCTCACGTGAAAAAAGTTCTTTGAATTAAAATGAGCATATAAGCAGATACTGACATACAGTACACTATCTGCTATAGCCTAATTTTGTATCACTCCACTGGTTCCCCTCTTCATGATTCTCCATGTAGCAGGGCTAGAGCTTCAGCATGTAAACAAACAACAATATAAAAAGTGCTCTTGACAGCATCAACAAGGTTTGTGCCACGGCTCCGGCCTGCAGAAACGTTGTGATATGTATGGAGTGTACACAGTATGGTTCACAGGCCTCGGGAGAGGTGGAAGCAAAGCCTTTGTGCAGACTGTTGCACAGCCTTTTATTTTCAGATAATAAATGCAACTAGAAATAGACATTGACAAAGAGTGCTTTATGTCTCCGAACAAACTCCTTGGACATTTATGCTGTTTATTCAGCATAAACAACTGGTTTAAAAAAAAAGAATCTCTAGTCATTCTGGATTTAGAGACCGTGAGAGATGTTCTTTGTGTATTTCAGCCAATATTATTGATACTACCATAAGATATAAATTAGTTATCTTAATTTTCTGTTTTTTGGGGAAATGTGAATAAACCCTGCTTTCAGCTTTTGCATTTTTAAAGTTGTATAAGCAGATAAATAATATATAGAATTGACTGACAAAGCAATGGTAAAATAAAGCCTTACATAACTGAAATATATCAAAACTCAGACAAAGGGAATATTAAAGCTGGACATAAATAAGAAAATAAGTCTGCAACATCTTAAATTCAGATTTTTAACTTTTTAACAGTTAAACCAAGGGAGTGTACACATGTCTGCTGTGCAGCTGTCGGGAGGATACAGCAGAAGAAAAATACAGAGAAAGATTTTTGTTAAAGCTGGTCAGTTATGTAATCTTATCTATTTCTACTGAATATGGTATAATTTGTCTTTCTGAGTGTTACTCTTGTCAGGGTAGAAAAGCCTCTGGAACAACTCAACACTGGAAGCCGGACTACAGAAATGAATTTACCTGGTCTTGTGATTACGTGATTAGAAGCATTTGAATTTTGCACCTCATTGCAATGCTCAGTTTTTCTACTTTTCACTTTCCTGCATGAGCAGTTATCTGGAAAAACATGTTTAAACCACTGTGGTTTATTACAATAAGTGTTCTTATTGTTGCGTGTTGTGGTTTATTTGCGTGTTTTCTTATTGTTGCGTGTTATGGTTTATTTGCTTGTGTTTTCTTATTGTTGCGTGCTGTGGTTTATTTGCGTGTGTTTTCTTATTGTTGAGTGCTGTGGTCTATTTGTGTGCTTTTCTTAATGTTGCGTCTTGTGGCCTCTCAGGGCCACCGTAGGGCCCAGCCACCTACAGTATGTCGGCATTTTTCGGACCAGTAATGCCTACTTTACACTAGAAGACTTTAAACAGACTTTGAAAAGACTAAAGTCTGACACCATTGCACATTGTGACATAGGATAGTCTACAACTAGATTCGTTTTGAAAGATTTAACAAAGCTAGCTAACTACCACTAGTATTAGCTGGTAACTTTAAAGGTCCCATGGTCCCCTGCTTTTTGGATGATTTTATATAGGCCTCAGTGGTCCCCTAATAGTGTATATTAAGTCCTTTTCCCGAAATTCAGCCTTGGTTTAGAATTACAGCCACTAGAGCCAGTCCCACAATGAGCTTTCCTCAGGATGTGCCATTTCTGTGTCTGTAGCTTTAAATGCTATTGAGGAGGAGAGACTGGGGGCAAGGTGGAGGGTGAGGGTGTGGCCTTGATCAACTGCCACTTTGCTTGTATGCAAGCCATGATGTCTCTCTCTTTCTCATGGGCGGGCCAAATTTTCTGGGCAGGCAAAGCAGAGAAGGGGCGGTAACAGATTCCAGATCGGCCCATCTGAGCTTTCATTTTCTCAAAGGCAGAGCAGGATGCTGTCACTGCCCGATGTAAGTCGAGTGCAGATGTGAGTCGTGCATGCTCGGATTTAAACGGTTTATGGCATTACGTGTCTTACTGAAATTTATGAAATCCATAAAATAATAAATGTTTCTCTTTACATACAATAACAGAAGATGGTAATCATTTCAAAAACGTTGTAGATATCTATGATTGTTTGATTGCTAATGTTAGCTCAAAATGCCATTCAAGTGACAGCCTTTGTTGTGTTTGATTGCTAAGTTGTAGCTAGTGTAAGAAATAAAAATAATCAGTCAAGCTGGCTGTGCTGTATGAGGATAGAAATTATAGTTGAATAGTATTGTGTGTTTAGTGTGTTTAGTGGAAGAGCACTGTGACAGCTTAGTCAGGCAAAATGAGAAAAGGATACTGTTGTACGTGCAGAAAGGAGCACTGTATGACGGTGGTCAGAAAGCAACAAGAGTGCAGCAACGAAGTTAATATCAGTTTGATATCAGTTTGACCATGAAAGTAAGTTACTTCTCAATCTTTGACGGACAACAGTGGCGCATTGTTCTTTCTGACCATCAGCATAGCTAAAGTCTGCCTAACAACGATGAAGAGGGCGTGTGCCAAAAGACTGGGACCAGTCTGTGCACCAACCAGAGGAGACAAAGTCTAAACCACGGTAATCCTCCAACTTTTAATAAAAAAATCAAAATGCTCTTAGAGACTGATATATGAATTCATGTATAAGCCAGAAAATTCAGTCTGATGAGAGAAGCCTGTGTGCCTGCTCAACTCGGACCCGTGTACACGTTTATGCTCTTATGATTTTACTTAAATAAATACTTGTTAAACTTTTAAGCCCTCTCCTTGCCTACTTAGTGGATTTTAACACGCACAAAGTGGTGACCCCGACGCGATCCACTAAGTGGATAACTTTCTAACTTTCCCCTGAATCGAGCAGACAGGACGGACTCCAGTTTTTCCTTCACTCAAAACAGCGCGCTGTCAAAATAAGGTAAGCAGAGACCTGTTAATATCTAACTTCTGCACATTGAGCATAACCACATTTTTGAGTGAAGAAGAACAAGAGTGCCATTGGTAAATTGAATGAAATCTTAAGAGTATAAAAGAAAACTAAACAGTAAAACGAAATTGCAAAATAAGAACTGATAACAGAGTGAAAAGAAAGCCTGTAAAAAGCTCCTGGTTCATTGAGAGTTGGGCAAAGCTAAAATCAAAGAGGTAAACCTTCGAAGGTTCAATGGTCTGACGAGACCTATAAATTGGCTAATTAAGAGACTCGTAAAAAGCTTTTGATCTACAACTGGTCGGAAAGTTGAGTACATTGGATGAAATAAAACCGTAAAAAGCTCTTGGTTAGAAAAATTGGAGAGTTGGTTTAATTTGAATTAATTAGAGGAATCGCAGTCGGTTGGTTGGTAGATACTGTAAAAAGGCAGATTTTGAAGTATATTGTGAAGAGAATAAAATTACCAGAGCGCTGTTTGATTTTGAGGTATACTGTGAAGAGGATAAAATAAGGCACAGCTTGAAGTAAAAACAATTACTAGTGAGGGTTCATTGTGTGAAGTGTCCGAACGGACAGGGGAGAATACTTTAGGAAAAGAGTGAAACAGTAACAGGTAGTGGTGACCAAGTGAGTTTAGAGCTAGACTAAGATTTTGAGAGCAACATACAGCAGGACAAGAGACAGACTGACGTTACAGAGTCAAATTGACACTTTGAAAAGCAGAGAAAATTGTTCGTTGAAAATAATAAATATATATATATATATATATATATATATATATATATATATATATATATATATATATATATATATATACGGTTTCTTATATATAGTGTGTTTTGGGTGCTGTTGGGGACTGTATCATAGCATAAAGAAGTGAAAGATTGTGCATACAGTGCTGAAATGGAAGAACTGAAAGCTTTTCTGTTGGTGAAACTGGGGAAGAAAGCACCGGGGAGGGGGGAGGGGGGGCAGCAGAAACAATGGGTTGAGACAGGAAAAAAGATACTCTGTAAGTGGGAAAAGGAAGGACTGTTGGCAGACATAGGGAGAGATGAGAGTGTATTGAGAACTTTGAATATCAGAGCAGAGAGTCAGGCACTAGTGGCAGACACAGAATGGTAAGACAAAGGAAATAGGGAGTGGGGACCTGCATGGGGGCATAAACAAAAGAAAGCTGTAGAGAAAGATGTCACAAGGGGGCTGACTGAACTGCTGAGTAAACTGAAAATGAAAAATGATAAGTTGGCAACATCTGGTGGCACAACTGAAGTAGTACCAGAAAAGAATAATAATAACCCAACCACAGCCACTGCCAGTGTGTACCCTTCCCTGCCACAACCAACAGCACCTCCATCCTACGAGGCTGTAACAGTGGTTCAAGCTCCTGTGGTGCCAGTAAAGAGAGGTGTACTGGAAGTGAATGGAGGAGTTCTGGATCCGGACATCCCACAACATAACGTCCTGGCGAATCTGGTGAAATGCACAGCTGACCTGACTGACACAGTTGACAAACTAGAAAATCAAATGCATAACACCAGAGCAGAAATGAGCCAGCTCAAGGGGGAATCCATGGTCGGGACACAGGCCAAGGACCCCCAGGACCATCCGCTGCATCACTCCAACTGCCACCATCACAATCAACGCCTCAGCTCCTACCCCAACCTCAGTCCCAGAGCACTCCTAGAGGGGGTCTGCAAGTGAGACCACCTCCATTTGATCGATTTGCAAATGAGTATGCCCCCTCAGATAAAGGCTCCCAACACTCTGACTACACCTTCTCCAGCCACACCTCAGCGGTTAGCTTGAAGGAATCAGGAACTGACGTATCCTCTACTGACGATGAAGATGAACAGCAGCATAGAATTACAAAACACTTCACCAAAAGGGGTCCCCCACACGATGGAGGCATGCAGAAACTGCAGCTGCAAGGTGTGTTTGAAGGAGAAGCGAAGGTCATGGATGAAGCAAGAAGAGTATATGACCTTAGAGACAGACCCAAAAAAGGGGGGGCTGGAGCTTTCCCTATTATGGAACACCCTTCAACCAACTTTGGAGTGTGCCATTTAAACACAGAGATCTGAAGGGGTTACTGGATGAGCCCGCCAATCACCCAGGGAGCTGGACCATGGATACGAAAATTGGAAGAACTTTGCCAGGGCCAAACCCTGGCCCTAGGAGATATGAGAGCCCTCCTCACCAGAGCCATGGGTGGTGATGAAGCCAAACGCCTGCTCAAGAGCCTCCACTTCTCCAGACATGACCATGATGGAGACAATTTCGGGAACTACAGAGGAGTTGTCTGGGATGGGCTCCGTGATAAATATCCCACCAAGGCCAACCCAGAAGCCATAACCGGCCTAACCCTGAAACCAGGAGAAGACCCCATTGATTATCTTAACAGGGCTAAATCTCTATGGAGGTCAGCTTGGGGAGAGAAGTATGACCGCTCCAAGGCCTCCATCCTGCTGTGGCGAGAGAGATGCATAGCTGGTCTGCCTGAGCCAGTGCAAAAACAACTGAAACTCACCGTTGGCCTAGCTCACCTGCCAGAAGAACAATGGTTGGCCCACATCTCCCAGCACACCGACCTACATCGCGAACAAAAAGCCAAAGATGATGAAGAGATGCAACAATTGACCAAAAGAGCTCTGAAGCTACAGGTCTTGAAAGCCACTGAAGAAGTTAATGCCAAGAAAAAGGCTGTTAAACAAATGTCAGTACAAGACCCTGCACCTGCAAACCAGATGGGAGTCCTCTCAGACCTGTTGATCAAAGTACATGATGCAGTTAGCCAAGCAGTGGGAAACGCCATGACTCGATCCTTTGAGTGGCAGGCGGGAGAAGTTGAGGACCCCTCCAATGCCGCAGTGTACATTCCTAATCCACGGGGGAGGGCCTCTTCCAGAGGAGGTCCCCCCAGGAGGGACTCCTCCTGCTACATTTGTGGCAAACCAGGACACTGGGCTTCTCAATGTCACTCACCTCCCAATGGATCCAGGGAAAGAGGCTATTCAAAAGGAGGAAGAGGAGGAAGAGGAGGAAGAGGAGCAAGAGGACAGTTTGCTCCCAGAGGCGGGTACAGACCACCCACACAGCAACAAACTCCACAGGTGCCTATCTAAAGCCACCTGCCCACTCAGGCTTGGATGGGAGAACAATACTGATGGCCCAGAGACTTCAGCCAACCAATTGGACACGTATTCACCCCTGAAAGAGCCACTCGTTGAATGCACCATAAATGGAAGGAAACACTTAATGTTCCTTTACCTTAGTTGACCGGACATTAAACAGGCTTTCCCCTGACGCAGGACAAAGTCTGTATAATGTCCGATTGAGGCCATGTGTGAGTAGAGCCACTCATTGTCTGGAGAAGTGACAGTGAGAGGGTGGTCATGTTGATGACGTTTCTTTCATGTGGCTTGAGTGAAACTGGAATAATTCTGGTCTCACATTGCCAGACCTTCCTCCACAGCGCTACGGAGGGTCTGGCTAGTCCACTCAGCATTCTGGGATGGGAGAAAAACGTGCTCTGGTTTATTGGCATTTCTTTAAACCAATCACAAAACAAGCAACGGCCCCTCTGCAAAATAGCCTCGGGAAGGAACCTGTTTTGGTGGAACATGTGTACGTTTAAAAGTTGTTTTAGTCGTGCAACAGAAAACTCAGATTGGAGTCTAGCTAGTAGAAGTGTTGAAATTAATCAAATAATCGATGCATCGGGATGCGGACATGGACGATGCTGCATCGATGCAGTGGCCCACCATAATCGATTATAACGCAATGACTATTATATATTATTATATTCTCGTAAATTTTCCGGCCACGGCATAAACATTCAAATGAAGAATAACATTCTCAGTAGCCTAACCAGTTTCTCTCTCTTACACACACAAACACACACACACACACACACACACACACACACACACACACACACACACACACACACACACACACACACAGAGGCAGACATGCACACAGACAGACACACAAACGCACACACGCAAAACGGCTGAGCGGAGACACTTAAGAGTGGAGAGAATCACAAATCGAGAAGAGGAAAGAAAACACTGAGAAACATCGAGAGACACTAGAATAGTTAGCTTGGAGAAGATCTAAGTGGAATAACGTAGCTACACTAGCGGCACTTTTCCTGTGTAACAGCAGTGGTTTAGAACAAACGTTGTGCTAGTGTGCCTGGCTAAAGTTGGAGCTAACGGACTAGCTAAAGTTGGAGCTAACGGCGGACAGTTGCTGGTTCGGAGGACGCTGATTTTGGACTGGAGAGGACGACAGCGTGTTTCCCTGCTGAAGAGGACTTTGCCGTAGCTGGTGACTTTCGTGTTTGAGCTGTGTTTCTTGGACTAACAGCTAACTGTAAGTTGGATTTCTGTGTGTTTGCTTCACTGAAGATAACGTCCTGCTGCATGTCCACATGAGCTACCATCCGGCCCGCAACTTTTTTTTTTTTCTCTCGCCGTGTGTGTGTGTGTGTGGGTGGGTAGGTGTGTGTTAACACAGTGGTTTAATAGGGTTTGAGTAAGTTTTACATTGAAACTGCTGTTATGAGGAATCATTTTGTGTAGCTGGAGTGTTTGAAGTGGAAACTGATAGAGAAATGGGTAAAGGGGTAGTTGTGTGTAATATAATTTGAAGAAATATTGCAGTTAGCATATTTGACAGGTGTGATTTGTGTTATGTTTTTTTTGTTATTCAATCTAACGGCTAAATATTATTTGTACATTTAAGTTATTGTTCAGTAAACAATACCTTTTTTGTTAAAGAGTTGTCTGGGGTCAGATATTCCAATACAGCTCAATAGATCTGCTGGCTAAAAGTAGGGTGGTATATTACTAATCCAAAATAGGTAAACCTTCGTGGTAGCTACTTTAAAGAAATGAACCCAAACACTTCATCATTCCAGTAAAGTTACGTATTGCAGCTTGGGCATTGCACTTGACAATGCAAGTTTGTCAAGTCAAAATATCCTATATGGCTTTAATAGAAAAAAGATTTTTGACGCATTGTGATACATCGTGATGCATCGAGATCGAATCGAAGACCTGATAATCGAATCGGGAGATTAGTGAAGATTCACACCTCTACTAGCTAGCTGGCGGTATTTCCAGCGACACATGAATAATTCCTGGAAATAAAACGTTGTTGATATAGACTAGAATAATACAAACATCTGAGGGTGAAGAAAGGTGATTTACATGAAGAGGGCAAGATAAATGTCTAACTGGAGAGACAACGAGATTTGGGAACTTCCGTCGGTAAGGACTGACACTGAAATTGTCAGACAAATTCAAGTTGTTTATGACCAAATTGCAAGCAGCTAATGGCGCTTTTCCATTACATGGTACCTGCTCGACTCGCCTCGACTCTACTCGCCTTTTTTGGTTTTCCATTACGAAAAAAAGTACCTGGTACCTGTTAACAGATACTTTTTTTAGTACCACCTCAGTCGAGGTTCCAAGCGAGCCGAGGCGAGCCGAAAAGGTGACGTGAAAACCTGCAGGCTGCTGACTGGTTGGAAAGAATCGTCACTGATCACTGTATTGCTAGCGAGAGACGGCATTTTTAAATAGTTTAGCCAGTGGTGGTTTTTTGCTGCAGGAGGCTCCACGCAAAGCTTTCTCCGTAGCATACAAGTGGCCTGATGTTTATACTTGTGCGCTGGTGTGTGCATGTGTGATGTGTGTGTGGGGAGCTGCGAGGTGACCCAGGAGAGTTAGAGAGTGCGCATTATTTCCGCCCCGAATCGCATAGCGACTCTAGAGTCATATATATGTGAGAGAAACAAAGTGTCTCCGTGTTCTTTCTGACCACGGTGGGAAATCTGGAGCAGTAAACGTTAACTATCTCTTTGATATCATGTTGTTTACGGAGACGGAAAACCAGGAAATGAGTCGGGGAAAAGCAACGCTACTAAGCCACGCCCACGGCAGTTGCTTTGACGACCAGCCACGCTGAGGCGGTACTAAAATCTGCAATGGAAAACGGACGCACAGCGCGTCGAGGCGAGTAGAGTCGAGTAGAGTCGAGGCGAGTCGAGCAGGTACCATGTAATGGAAAAACGCCATAAGTGACCCGGCTGGGTTATATCCTGCCTCCTGCACGCTCTACCCAGGCGCCACCTCTTGTCTAAACCAGATGAAGTATTTCCTGTAAGTGAGAACACATCTGAGACAGACAATCTCCTGTTTTGTGCTACATCATGGTTGGAATTGGTTGGAATGAAAAAAGTTGATAAAGTAGGAAAAAATTAAGGAAAAGTCCGGGCCGCAGCCAAGTCCATGAGTTCAAGTTCTCCCAACACAACCCTGAAATTTAGAGACCAAAAAGAAAGTCTTGAAGTTTCCCATTATTATTATTTGAATTTTTCATATTTAATCATTCAGTTTAATTAGTGTTAAATAGTAACGGTCAAGCTTATTTCACATTGACAGAAATAACATTTAATTGCAGAAAAAAAAAATCATTTATTATCTATTGGCCCAAAAGTAGTCTTAGTAGTTTTGCCAACAAAAAACGTAAAGTCTCCCTATTGATATTGATTACTAAAACCAGAACATTAACAGTCAACAGATGGTGATCTCTGGACAGCACAGTAGTTTGGAGCCCAGGCTCCTGATCATGTGCAGGATGGTGAGCCATGTTTTACAGTCCAACCCCCCTGAAGCTGTTGAAGAAAGCCACTGGAAAAGTGACCAACTAATATGACATCCTTTATTGAAAATCCGATATGTACTCAATATGTTGGCGAACTTGCACATCAGTCTAAGCCCATGCAGCCCCAGGAGCTCTTTCAGTGTGAGAGCATACAGCAGCCCAGTGCACAGCCGGCACTAACCAATTTGGTGCCCGATAATTTCAGCAGGTTTTTTTTGTGCTGTTTTCTGCATTTTTGTCAGTTTTTACATTTGTTTTGTCGCCCTTCAGACGTTATTGGTGCTGTTACTTATTTTTGACGTTTTCATCCAACGTTTTTGAGGCTTTTACTGACGTTTTTGGTGCCTTTTTCAACGTTTTGCCCCTTTTTTTCTTGTTTTTCTGTCTCTTTTCTGACGTTCTTGTCTTTTCTTTACTTATTTGGACTGTCGGTGCCCCTAGCATTTGTCTGTACTGCTTATGCCACGGGCTGGCCCTGGCCATGTGGAGAGACTGTGGAGTGAGCTGGAGCAATACATCAATCAGTTTGAGGTTGTTTCTGGGAGGCAGTTAGCACCGCGGCTGCTGGACACTGTCATGAGCAAACAATCTATGATGGCCGAGAGAGAGAGAGAGAGAGAGAGAGAGAGAGAGAGAGAGAGAGAGAGAAAAATCATTAAATATGATCTGGGGTTAAGTGAAAGGCATTAGGGCCATGCTTAAATCACAGACAACGAGCTGCAGTCGACACAACAGCACTACAGACGCACATTCCATGGATTGACATCCGAATCGACGGGGAATGAGGCAGTGTGTGTGTGTGTGGGAGGAGAGAGAGAGAGAGAGAGAAAAAAAAAAAAAAAAGAGAGAGAGAGAGAGAGAGAGAGAGAGAGAGAGAGAGCATGTGTTCAATCCACATATGTTCGGTGGGTGGAGGTGGTTGTTATTAAAGCAACTTATCTTGCTCTCCCCTCTGGGTGGAGAGGGAAAGGGATGAAAAAGGCTGAGCTGAGGAGGAAGGAGGGTGAGATAATTTTTAACCCCCCCCCCCGCCCTTCCCCTGCAATCTCGGTCAATTACACAAGTCCCATAATTCAATAGAGCGAAACTGGGAAGTTGCCGCGGAATTCTAATTTCATTTAAGAACATTTATCTAAACAAATTAGACAACTTGCAACATTAGAAAAAGAAGAAGCTGGCAGTGTAGAAATGAGCGCTAGGCAGTACATCAGCAACGCTTGTGTGTGTACAGATGCAGAAACGGGAGAAGGCAGTAAAACCAGCCAGCACCTGTGACGGATAGTGACGATGGGCAAACTAATATCTCCAGCTTGGGCCGTGTACTGTACAGCAGCAGCAGCCGCTGCCGCCGCCTCTGCCTCTGCTGCTGCCTGGAGCCGCCGGGGGCCCTGGCGAGCGCTAATGTTTTATTTTGTATTTGAAACTGCCACACGATCTTTTTCTTCCACCACCCCAAAGCAACCTTTTTTTCCCAACCCCCCCCCCCCCCCCCCCCCAGCTATCTCCACTAACCCGGCAATGAACTCCTAAATCACTGCAGACTAGGATTTGAATATTTCACCACATAATTGGAGCTTTAACCTAATCTAGGGGCGCGGAAGCTCCTCTTCTGTTTTCGACGCCGAGGACTCAAAAGGCGCATCAGGATCCAATCGCTTGTAATAATGAGGAACTTCTCACAGTCTGTGAGCAAGCATAATTACCACTGATCCAGATTAAGGCTTTATCTGAGGCCCGACTGCCACTCCAACAAACAGCAAACACTGGCTTATATCATAACCGGGGAGCAAAGATTTTTGCTATTATGTCCTACTAATTTCAGCTATGGATTTTGAGAATGCAGAATGTTTATTTTGTAAAACCAGGAAGTGTCTCGGGGGAGTGGGAATGGGATAAGGGTGGAGTAGAGAGGGGTTACAGTGATTAGGAGCTTTGTGTTGGGATTGAAAGGGGGAAATATACACAGTTATGGAGACCCATCTCCATAACTGTGTATTTTTCCCCAAGCTTATACTGTACACAGCAGCAGCAGTGGCGGCGGCATACAGCTGCAAACAGCGGAAAGCTGAGTGTAACAGTTTGATCTCTTGTTTATGGGAAATGTACATGTGTGTACGCGTGTGTATGCGTGTGTATGCGTGCGAGTGTACACAATCATGTGGATAAGTGTATTGCATATTAATGTGATCATACATATGTATGTCTGTGATGTAATGGGTATTGTGGACCCCAGGAAGAGTAGCTGACTGCTACGGCATAAGCTAATGGGGAACCGCTCCACTGTATTTAACATCTCTTAGTAGTTTATTGTCAGTGATTTTCAGCACGGTGACGCAATGGTTAGCACTGCAGCCTCACAGCAAGAAGGTAGTGGGTTCGAACCTTGGTCGTTCCGGGCCTTTCTGTGCAGAGTTTGCATGGTCTCCCCATGTCTGAATGGGGTTTTCTCTGGGTGCTCTGGTTTCCCCCACCACTAAAAACATGTTCCCTCCCTCTCTACCAAGGGGCTAAGGGGTAAGGCTGCTGTGCATCAGCTAGGTGGGTGCTACGCGTTAGTGGTGGTAGAGAGTAGTTCCCTCCCCAGAAGCGCTTTAAGTGTCTATAATAAAGCACTATAGAAATGTAATGAATAATGAATGAATGACAGCTAACAGTTACACTGTATGACAATTTGCCCCATTTTAGCATCTCTTACCCATCTCGGCTCCATAGTTTGTCAGTGACTGAATTGCTTTCATCACAGCAGCAAGAGAAACATTACTGTCACATTATGGGTGCTCTGCGGATTTGTTTATCTTTGTATAAACCATATTTGACATGATTGAAAGGTGTCATGAGATTTACAAAACTAGCATCGCCAAATCGTTGAACATACATCTCCTCCCCCTCCTGCTCTCATATACATAACAGAATACTGTTTGTGGAGCGTCGGTGTCAATCACAGCTCACTCGGCACCGACTGTAATCTATATGTAAGTCATCTTAAAAACAAACACATTAGATGCTGTCAGCTGCCTGCGCCATGCTTACGAGTCAATCAAAGCGTTGCTATCTCTGCTTGCTATCAAGCTATCAGCCATCCTGCAGCTCCAACTTTGCCTGTCAAAACGTCACAAAACTCAGCTCCAAGTACTCGCTCTAGAGGTTTTTCTCAACATTTGTATGACCTCCAACTTTGCACGTCATGATGAGTGCAGAAGCGTCCCTCGAGGGAAAGAGAAGCTCATCGTCACTCAGATGAGGGGAATGTACAGGCCCCTACAGGGTCGGCCGCTTTGAGACTGGACAAGCAAGGCCTGATGTGTCCAACTGACGAGATTCTTCTTCAAGGTCCTGCGTGGATAAGCATCCCCCTCGCTATCTGGCCTTTCATGGGTTGTTAGTTTAGATGTGAGGTTTGAGGGTGGTTCAGGGACAGCACAGAACTCTCAGCCTTGACGACAGGACATGACAGGGATAATAAAGCCTTCAAAAACCCCGACAAAGCATTCTCGTCACCCCTCTTAGCTCTTCACTTCTGCGCCCGTTTCGATTCACAGAAGCAGATAATGATTCGTTGGATTAGCTAAATTTATTCCACGGCTGGTTAGCGAATTCAATACTTTTTAGGCACCAACTGAATTGCCTCCTCAGTATCGAGTATCGTCACTCGTCATTCAATACCAAATTTCAATACCTACCTAGAATACCTACGCTGATGAGATTTTCATCAGCGTCAGTGAGCCAATAAGCATGTAGCATGCTTCTACCAAGCTCTAATAATGCTGGTATGGCTGTCAAACGTTATATGTTGTAAAGGCATGCAGGAAACGTTATGCACTCAAGTAGTAGGAGCTGAAGAATAAATAAGATTTGTGCCGTAATGTGTAATGTTGTACTTTATTTTTGTTAAAGTGGATTTTATTAAATAAAAAAAAAGCATAATTCAGGAACCTGTATCAAAGTCACGGTATTAGTATCGGTAAGCTTGAGATAGTGTCTGCCACAACCAGACTGATGGGAAGCTGCCTGGCTGCCAAGTATTTCCCTGACGAAGGTTTGATGTTGGCAGCTGCAACGTCTTCCAGTCCTAACGTCTCCTTTTTAATTTCTCCTTTCGCTGTTGCAACATATGAAAACTGGGTTAAACAAACCTTGCTACCATCTCGGGTCCGTCTCACCAGTGGCTTACCTTACACGGCATTTGGATTCTCGCATTATCACGAGAGAGTGAAAGAAGAGGCTCATTCAAGATGTATTCCCCCTCGCCTGTAAAGTGGACCAGAGTAGGCGGCAGCAGCCAGGGGCGGTGACAAAATCGATTCAGATTTATCAGCTTGTACCTAGTCTCCAGTTGGTTTTATTATGATGGAGTAGCCTGTCAAAATGCTCTACCTGCGATCTGTTGCTGATGTTAATAAACAACAGTCTGTAGATGATCCGTAATCTGAACGGATTTAGTCTTTCTGATTTCTAAACATCAACCACACAATGTGTTCTATACAGAATAAGCCTTTAAATCAGACAAATAGCAGTTAAAAGTCCTCCAATTCAAAAACTATTAAAAGTTTATATAAAATGTCATCGTGTTGAGTCGATTCTGAACCAATCAGCTGTTAGATCAGCTGAGAGCCAGGCGTTTCCCTGGGTCCAGCTGGGTCTTGCAGTCAGTGGAAAGCAACTGCGCAGCCTGCATCTCAAACCTGGGGCCGCCTTGGTCTTGTGAGGTTATCGTTGCCAACGTGTGCATGATGTCAGAGCAAGTCGGGATCAAGTCGGACAAGCCGGTGATATATTCTGCGCAGGCCTGGCTCATCTCAAACGAGCCTAAGGTAACATGTTTCTGTCCAAACAACCAGCTTACTAAACCAATCAGCGCCCGGTGAGGTGCAACTGGCAGCTACAGGTGTGGTTTAGGTGTGGGTTGTTCGTTCAAAACAACAATGGCGACTGTGATAGACTGATGGTTCATCTAATCATCTGCCAAGTATTTTTTTGAAAGTGCCTGCCCTTTTCCAAACAGTTTCCAATAACGGCTTCCCAGATGGTTCTGTGTAACAAACCATCTGGCACGTCAGGTTAACCAGAGGCAGCAGGAAGTCATGATGTGTTAGATGCACAGCGCTATAATGACACATGCTTTTTATTGTCTTTCCATCACCCTTAATGTCTAATCAATAGCTTTTGAGAGAAGAAGAAGAAGTGGTGTTGGTGAGGATTTGCCTGAACAGTCAGCAGTGTACATCTGAGCTATCGAGCTGCATTAGCGGGGAATTTAGAGTACAGTACAATAGATTGATTATCATTATGAGCTTCTACACTTGCGGCTAGTTTGCAAGACCAGATCAAAGGAGGATCAGTAAAACAGGGTCGTGGAGTCAAAGACACATTGTAGCACTGTTATGTTTATGATTTTTAAAGTGCAATAAAGTTTAACACTTTCGTTGATCTGCTGTATAGAATTATACTTGCAAGAAGTGCAACAGGACAGTGAACTCACCGTGGTGTATTTGCCAAGCTGGCAGAGGGAGGGGAAGGTTTCTTGATGGGCCTTACGGATCTTTTCAATGATGTTCTCCTGCTCGGCTGTCAGCTCATAACTCTCTGCCAGCTCGGGCTTTGGGCTCTCCTTCTTTTTCTTATTCCGGTCATTTCGAACAGCTGAAGGAGAACAAAGGATTAGGTTTAGCGTCAGCCATGACTTGCAAACGGATGACTTGATCATCGAAGCAAATGTGGACTTGAAACAAGATAAAAGACAACTTGAGGAACAACAGAACTTTGTTGCTAGTAAGCATTTTTCTGGTTACTTTTAAGAGATGCAGAAAGTTGTCAAGTGAAAAATGTATGTGAGACCTTACATAAGGACACAAAGTTTCGAAGCTGCAGTCGACTGTCAGATCAACCAGTCTCTGTCAGTTTAGTGCCACTGGCAAAGTCATTAAAAGGAAGAAAACAGAAGTGACAAATGGATTGTGTGATTTGTGTGGCTCAATTAATGAATTTAGTTAATCAATTACTTACCTTGATCACTTTCCTCAGGGTTATTTTG
Source organism: Perca fluviatilis (assembly GCF_010015445.1). Taxonomy (NCBI): domain Eukaryota; kingdom Metazoa; phylum Chordata; class Actinopteri; order Perciformes; family Percidae; genus Perca; species Perca fluviatilis. The sequence goes on along the minus strand of NC_053124.1, from coordinate 3,768,171 downwards.
CAGTGTTTATATGTGGCTCATCTGGGTTAAGTTAAGGTCTAAGTGTATACATTGGGTGTAGGTTTGGTTGTAGAGGTTGGAGGGACAAAACAAAGTCTGGGGTACAATTTTGAGTTACTTTATAAATACAATACTTATACTACTACTTATATTTTTATTACGACTCATATTTACATTTATTGTTAGGTGGCGACCTCTATTTAGGATGGGTGGAAGGGGTGGTAAATGGGTCAAACAAACAGGACTTGGCCTGGGAAAGAGCTGTTTGTGTCCCATTTGAAACTTAAAGTCAACGTTGAGTTATTTTGACTCCACGTAACAAGCGTAACTACATCCCTTGTACGTCACATGTGCAATTACATCATGTTTACACATTTTTACCCAAACCACGATCTTTTGCTAAACATAACCAAGTAATTTTCTTGCCCAAACCTAACCAAACTGCGACCATTTCTCAATACTATGTGTTTTAAACTGTAACCGTTGCGTTAGGTATGAGGATGTGTTGATCTCCTGCCACTATTAGGGGCACTAATTTAGGAAACGCTCCTGTGGGTCGTATTAGAGGGTAGAAACAAACAACCTATGTGGTCATATGGATTGGAGGACTTGTTGGCTTTTATATGCTGCTTTTCTACCTAAACGGACAAAGCACTTTACAATTTGCCTTTTATTCAACCATTCACATACATTCATACACTGATGTTGGCTCAACTGTCATACAAGCAGCTGGCCCGCCCATCTTGAGCAACTTGGGGCTCAGTGTCTTGCTCGATGACACTTTGACATTTGGACAAGAGAAACCGGGGATCGAACCGCCAACTAATGTAATTTAAGGAGGACCTGTAGTTGTGAAGATGCTCACACCACAGGTGATGTGATACACAGTCTTGTTGATGGTTTCATGCTATTCCACTGATCAACAGTTGGTGGCCTTAACATACCAAGAAAATATAACTAACAAAGGCAGGGAAATAGAAGACTGCTAGCAAGCAGACACGAAAGTAAACAGTGTACAGTATGATTAAAAAGCTAACAAAAACTGGCTTTGCAAAGGTTTTATGAGGAAGGAAATGCATTCAGCGTGTTTGTTAAGCACGCACAATGCGTTTTGGTGAGAAATGCATTTGCCGTAAGTAATAGAAGGTGATCTAGATTGTGGCAAACCAAGGGAAACAGCCCAGCCAATTCAGCACAGGGGTCGAGTCCCTAAATTCAGATTGGGGGACAGGGATCAGGTCCCTAAATTCAGATTGGGGGAGGTAATCCTGTTCAAGTGCTGCAGGCACTAGGCACATGGCACTGGTCACACCTGCAGCCCATCAGTTAATCAGGGAAGGTATAAACTGAGCCAACAACGCTGAACGGAGTTGGAAACAGCGGACCAAGCAGGCAACACCGCTGGAAAAAGGACTGACCTTTCTCTCTGCTCTATCCCCGCAGGACAGTCTGTTTTAAGAGAAGACTACGAGAAGGCCAAAGGACCCCAGATGGGAAGAATCCTCAGTTAAAGTTTTTACGCCTGGGTTGTCACTATGTTCAAAGCCAACTGTCTCTGAGTCTCCTATTTCTATTGTGAATCTTGCCTCCAAGTCCCCTGGGTTGCCACAAGATGAGCTTATCAACTGTTATTCATCAACTTGGATTTTCTCTCCTATGGATTATGGCAGCTGGACAGTGAGAGACACCATGCCTTGCACTGAATAATACAAAAAATGCAAAAATGCTTTAAAAAAAAAAATCATAAATTAACCCCTTACTCCTCATTTCCACAGCATGCGTACCGCTCCGCTGCGTGTCTGCTGCGTGTTCCGCCGTCCGTCAATACCCACCAGGTCCGGATTTGTTGCGGCTGCAGCCATGACTGACAGCTGTAGTCACGAGGACCCACAAGTTCTCGCGAATTCACGTAGAATATAACCACAAAACCAACAGTTAGTTTCCATCCAGAAGAGTAGAGGGGAAACAGCTCTTTGCTGTGTTTTCAAGGTGTAGTGCAGGGAAATATGATCCGTATTTTATTTAGAAAATTAACCGGATATTTATTTTGTTTCTGTGCTCGACTTCCTGTCCCGCACTATCTGCCCATATATATCTATGCTATCTGCCGTATGCTGAATTGCTGCGGAGCTCTCCGGCGTCGGTCAAAAATAGAAGTTCTGCGTATCTGCTCTGGAGGGCTGCGGACTGACGGAACTGGGACGGAGTAGGGACGCAGACGTTCTGCAGTCTGTAGAAATACACACATTGACTTTAATGGAAACCTAATGACTCCGTCGATGTACCGCAGACGTTCCGCATCCAGTGGAAATTGCCGCTTAGGAGAAAGTCCTACAGTACCAAACAGGCAGGAGCTACAACAAAGCCCAGGTTGTTGTGTGTAAAGTGCACCCTGAGAGTCCACAGAGTCCTTTGCTTCATTAGGTACAGATCTTTGAAGTCTAACGCAGCAGGAGATTCAAACAATCCAACTAAGTTTATTACTCAACACACCGCATAATCATCCCAACATCACACATCTCTGATCAGCTGCACAGTCTCCTTTAGAATAATACAGAGTGGAGCTGGAGGGAAAGAGCTGGGGTGAGACACCCAAGGGACCTTCCTTGGCTGACAACACAACAATCACAATCTCTGCCCTAGTTTACAATAAAGCCCTTTATATTCATGCACCAGAACTAGCTTGTGATCACATATTCGCCAAGGAGGTTTATTGCTGGTACAGAAATACAGTAGTGTTATGTGACTGTGTAGAGCCTCAAGGCGTTTTGTAAGAACGCCATCATTAATTTATTATTATTATTATTGTTAAGAAATATTATTTGTTAAAACTGCACTAATAGATTTTTATAACCACAGTGGATCAACTGACAATGTGTTATGTGAGTCACAAAATGTTTTTTGCCACATAGAAGATAATATAACTGTCAGAAATTTCCAATATCTCGACACAAGTGGTGAGTCCATGGACGAGCCGAGGGGCCATGGTTAGCTCAGAAGGCCATTTTTGCCTGAGGAAGACCCAGCAGGGTCGAAACGTTGCAGCACAATAAACGTATGGGAGTATTAGCAGAGTGCGGGCATCTCATTCTTTTCAGTTGTAGCTCAGAAGGAGACCACACAGTGTAAAAAAATTTCGACCGAAGAGTTTGAAGTTTAGACTGCAAACAAACGGTTATCAGTTAGCTGGTGAACATGATAGAGCTAAAGAGACAGATATTTTGAATTGGTGGAGACCAAAACAGAGCTTTGCAGGTAACGTTAGCCTACTCTAGAGGTGCGTTTCGATCGCATAGTAGTTCCCTGCGAAGTGGACTGCACAAGGTATTTAACCATGTTAAGATTCCAAACTTACTTAACATTGACCTGAGCAAACATGCTAAGGTCAAAGGGAACTGTGAACTGTGTAGGGAAGAACTGAACAACTGTTCATCACTTTGCTGGAAGCAAGATTACCCAGAAGTCATTGTGCCTCGATGGAATTGACACCGTACATCTCGTAAATTAATCAACTCACACTTCTTCCCAAGTTACATACATTTCACTAGAATCCATTTCGTAATGGTATCACTAGTGTGGAAAATTTCTACAGTAGCAGCAACGTATCCAGAGTGTTTACGTTACCAGGGTAACACATGGAGAAAGTTATATGTGCGTTGGTGACATTGCAGGGTGTTCCGAATGGAGGAATTTTGTCGAGGAAAGTTCCCTTTACCGACATTCCCTGAACAGGGAGCAGGGAGTACTGTTTATCTATGCTGTGGAACAGAACGCAGCTTAGCAGTTAGCACAGAAAGGCACACATTAACACAAACAAACTAACCCATCAATACAGCAGTATAATAGCCACTCCTGTCAATTACTATCAAAGCAGTCTGGTGGCTTTTAAAGACAAAATAAATATCTGCTTAAGGCTGACTTCACACTGGCTGCGTGGTTTCTGTTGCGTGTCAGCTGCGTAGCGGCTGCGTGGATTTTTCTGTCTTTACACAACAGAAATGTGTCTGGCGCTGCGCTGCTGCTGCTAGCCTTGTCTGTACACATGTATGTTTCCCATTGATTACTGCACTCAAGCAGTAGTATACTTCATGTTAAACATAAATATATATACTGATCTGATTACAGCAAAGACAATGGGGGCAGTATTGACGGCAAAATAGGCTACAGAATATTTCGTTTTGTATTGACAGGTGCAATATTTGAAAATTGATTTTTTTAAATTACATTTACATCTGCATTTATGTCAAAACCTAGAGACTTTCAAACATCAAAATGTCATTTATTAATATGTATTTGTGTCAGAATGACATATACACATCTTTTCCTATTCTATTTTGCCTGGAAACGCTTCCAACACGCTTTTGTGTCGCATGAAAAATAGGTGTCGGTTCTATTTCTAGCATGCACGTGTTTTTGGCGCGGCTCAAGCCATGCCTGAGACGTGCGTGTCACGCAGGCAGTGTGTAAGCTCTAACCTGTTAACATGGGAGCCAAAATAAAAACCGCCACGCAGCTGACACGCTCATGCGACGCAGCTAGTGTGTAGCCGGCCTTAGTCTCCCGTTCCCTGCAGGCCCCCAGGAAGTGTGCCGGGCTTTCAAGTTAATTTGACATAGCGGCCAGTGTAATTACAACTTCTATGTAGGTCACTGATGCCATGGGGCCCAAAAAAACTTTTCCCCCAAAACTTAGGAAAGAAACGTCTGTAAATCAGTGGATACATTTTTTTTTTGCGTCACAACTACCGCGAAATGACTTGTTTAACCATCAGAAATTGATCCATTGGGTCCGATAACATTTGGAAAGTCTAGAAAAGCTACGTAATTAAATCCCCATTCAAGTTAGCACTAAACCGGAAGTAGCTGGCTCGGCCAGCGGAGGTCTCTAGTGCCCCTGCTCTATGAGCTGCACAGTGCGCAAACAGCGCTGTTCATCCGGGTAATTTTATATGACGAAGTTTAACTTTTTTGGCTTAAAGCGCCACTAAGCAACTCTCATAGAAATCAACCCAGTATCCAGGTTTTACTATACATCCATAGTGCACTTCCATGAATAATGTATGGCCTTTAGTACTGGCCGCTATGTCACCACTGTGTGTGACCGCCATCTTCTGGATATCTATTCAACTTACACGCATGAATAAAAAAGCAGTTGGAATTTGTGTTTTTAATCGAGCTTTGGGCCCAAAACTCCTGCCATGGTTCGGGCTTGGGTTGGGCTTAGACACAAACTATGCAGGTTCATGTAGGGCAGGGCCAGCCTAAATCCGTGCCTGCTGGATGATTGTAAATAGGCAACTGTTTGCTAACACTTTACAAGGTAATAATAAGTCAGACTTGTGTTAATGGCTTGTTTCAATAGTTCAAGTGACTAAAACAATCAAATTAATTCAGATTTAAGTTATTTGTGATATGGTAACAAAAATTCAGTTGGGCTTTTCAAGATCATGGCCATAATGAGAGTTAAATCCAGTCTATACCATCCTCATGTGTCTATTTTTAGCTTAACGCAATCTATATACTCAGGCTTAAGTACTAATGTGTGCTTAGGGATAAATCAACAAATCTCCATAGAGTGTGATGATCACAGCTGGATTTTTTGACCACTGACAGTGAATTATATTATAACAACATTACATTGGAATGTTAACACTTAGGTGTTTTTCACTTTTTGACAGAGCTAGGCTAACTGTTTTTCAGTCTTTGTGCTATGCTAGGCTAAACACATCCTGGGTCTATCTCTGAACTGGATGCAAAGAGATTAAACTGATATTCTAATTCGACTCTGGGTAAAATAAATTTTTCCCAAAATGTTGGCCTATAGCTCCTGTCGCTAATGCTAACATACAACTGCTACCTTTCCCACCACCCCCAAGACTAGATTTAAAGTGTTGATGGTAAGAGTGGTTATGATATTGACCGATTATAGTGCTTTTCTCCATAATCAGGCATTAACCACGGATGGCGTCAACCTCAAATATCTAATCTGCTTTGCCAAGAATGCTTCATGTCCTTGAACTAATCTCTCCTGATTCAATTAATACACAGAATTCAGTAAAGATATCCAAGTATCATCCATACAGCTGGGAATATGTCAGTTCTTTCAAATGCATATATACTGCGAGCCAAATCACTGACAACCAGGGAGTCCATATGCTTTATTTCTGTTTAACTTTGATATATTAAGACATATTACAGCCATATCTCACATCTCATGCTCTGTCTGCACATTATCGGATGTCTCACAGCATCAAAATGAAAGAGGAGTCAATATAATTTTCAGTTTCAGAGAATTATGCTGACTGTTTTTGTTTGCCATGGCCTTGTGTAGATTACTGTCACTGCTGAGAGGCAGCAGTAATGTGCTAACGCTAATCGGTCCATACATTCTGACCTACATCCATGACCTATATGTCCATTATATGGTGGTATGTATATGTATGAGACTTTCCACTACATCAGCTGTGCTTATATACAGTGAGTAAAGCGAACCTTAACAATGATATTAATCAATATTAATTACTTAATTAGAAAAGACTAGTATTACCAGGGGACCTCATGTGATTTAGAAATTACCCCAACGTCTGTTTCGTGCGGCGCATTCACACCATATAGTTTATATTTTACTCTAATTTACTGACATTATCCACCTGATATGATGATAGGGCCCTGTCAAAACTTTAATTTATAATTGTCAACGCAGCCAATACAATCCTGAATCACAGAGATGCCCATTAACATGGGACTTATATTATCACACAAGCTTCGTGTTTGGCGAAATATGGTAGGTAATTTGTGGTGGAATTTTGACTTGACAAATTACAGACACTGCAGATTCGCACGGGATTAAGATCACAGACAATCACCGCAATTATTACAAATTACTAGAGGTATTCAGATAAACGGCAACTATAGCCCTATTCACACGGGATAAGTATTATCTAGGGACCTCGTGTGAATTATAAATTACCCACCCACGTCTGATTTTCATCTGGCGCATTCGAACGGGATAAGCGAAGCCTGTGATTTTACTCGAATTTACTGACATTAAGCAACAGTAGAAACATGGGTGTGGGTAGCTCTGCTATGTGTGTTTGTGTGTGGTCAGATCTCGAGGACACACACGCACACAATCTCAACCGGGTAGTCAGTCATCGTCCGAACTGCGACCTCTCCTTTTTCTTTCTCTCACTTTTTTCTCCGGGTGGTGTCAAGTAGGGTCCGGTGAGATGGATAAAACAACACATTTCACCAGGTTAATATCTATTAGCTCAAGCTTTACGCTTGATTTATCTGTAACATTAACCTCTAATTATGAAGTGAGCCCCCTCGCTTGATTGTGCATTATTTTTGATAAGCTATTGCTTGGAGATGTCTTGTCGTTATCTCTAGATGTATGACACAAACATAAAAAATATACTTACCGCATGCTGCTATACATGTCATCCATCGCCATCTAATCATTCTTTTTGTCTTCGCACTTGTGGTGGTTTTCATCTTTCTCTTTCTGCAAATTGTATATGATGTATAGCGACATGACCCAGCACCTGGTGACAGCCTACCTATCACGTAACAAACATTTAACTTAACATAACTACATGATGTGCATTTGTATGTGATATCCATCGATAATGTAGTCTATGAATTTGTATGTACACAATCATCTAAGATGCACGAGAAATAAAGGCTTCTGGGATCGGTTGATAACTCAGACTTGCCGAGAACCTAGACACCCGGTTGAATATAGACTCATGCAGTACCCTCGGTTACGGTCTTTACGGTCGTAGTTCAGTAGCCTGGTGCGCGGTCTCCTCGTGACAGCCTACCTACCACGTAGCAACATCAACTTCTCTAACATTTAACTTAACATAACTACCAAATAACATGACGTGTATTTGTATGTGATGTACTGTACTTCCCCATCGATAATGTGTGAATTGCTATGAACACAATCCTCAAAGATGCACCAGAAACAAGGCTTGGTTAATAACTCAAACTTGCCGAGGGCAGCAGTTTTCAGATTACATTATGTGCTTACATAATTGCAAAAGGTTCTCCAATATTTTCTCAGTTAGCCTTTTAAAATGATATCAGATTAGTAAACAGAATGTGCCTTTGGAACATTGGATGAGTGATTGCTGATAATGGGCAATTTAGATATTGCATTAAAGATCAGCCACTTCTTTCTACAACAGTCGAGAACCCTTTTACAATCATGCCAGCACATAATGTAATCTGAAAACTGCTGCCCTGGTTAAAAAACAATGCAACTGATCTCAGCTGATATTCTGTCTGTAATGGAGTGGAATGGAAATTTCTAAGTGACCCCAAACTTTTGACCGGCAGTGTAGGTTCATGTTTTTTGTTAATGATAAAAAATATAATATAAAGTGGACATACAAGAGGCTCAGAATAAACTACTTCAATAATGCGTAGTCAAATATCTTAATGGTCATGATCTTTAATGATAAGATGGAGTGAATTGGTATGTTTTATTATAAAGTAAGTCTTAATGACAACACACAGCAAAACACAAGCACCTGCTGTCTTTATTGATGTGCATCATCACTGTTAGATGCATTGGGACACTGTACTGTTTCTCAGTGTGGAACAGTGTCATAGCAAACATTTTATCACATTAAATGTTCTTACTGTTGTGCAGTGTTGTATTCAAGGCCACCTAAACCGAGACCAAGTCATCCCCAAACCAGAGTGTATCGAGACTGAGATAAGACCAAGACTTTGAGATTTGTGTTAGAAAGCCAAAACTTCTGCTGTCTCCCGCATTCACTTTCTTGGGAGTGTGTGAAAAGAGGGCAGGGAGAGGGGGGGTTTAAGGTAACAAATTTCAAAATAGATATGAGTTAAGTTATTGGTTGCATTTGCAAGTTTTAACACATAGGCATAAATCAGACAATACACAGGCAATTTAGCGAAATCCCTGCAGTTGTGGTCTTGAACGGTCTTTATCTGAGACAAGACCAAGTACAAATGCGGTCGATTCCGAGTAAGACCAGTCTTGAGACCAAGACCGATCTCATGTACTACAACACTACTGTTGTGGCCACCTCTTCTGTCTGTTTGACACGTCAAATGTGTGCTGACGACATCAACTGACGTGTCAAATAATGCAACGCTTTGCTTTATGTGACACAAAGTTTATCTCAATGTACTGTCAAATAGTTAGAGTTTTGACTTCACTGAGGAATCTCCATAAATACTGGTCTGGTGTTTCAAATTTAAATAATATTGTGTCTCCCTACTCTCAATGATGGCTGGCTTTTCACTCTGCCATTTGTGTGGGGCAGTTCGGACAACACAATGTGTGAATTAGTTCTTTTTGAGTATAACCCGAGCATCCAACCTAACTAATACATCTCTCCAAGGTGAGTGATGGAGGATTTTCTTATTGTTATGGCCCAAATGGCACAGCAAAACGGCATCAAAACACCAGCTGTAAAGTGTCATCTAAAAGAGCCGTGCCTGATCTCCCGAAGCTCTGGCTAATTCTGTACAAAATGCTGCTGTTAGTGGGGTTAGTGACTTCAGCAGCAGAGGACAGACAGTCATGGTGGTGAGGTGAGGACAAAACCATGAGCATCTCTCTACATACACAAAAACACTTTGCCCCTTGGAAGGGGGGATTGTACAGAATAATGGTATGGAAAGGGGGATGGAACACAATCTGTTCACGTGTGTCTGTGGATGTCATTTGTCATAGTGTTGGTGACAAACTGTGTCTGGCGAGGGGGTTGGGGTCCACACAGAGGCAGGCGAGCCACGAGATGTGATTTAGGAAGACAGCAACATGGCAAGTGCACCCCCACCCCCACCCACCCAGGGCAATCAATTACCACTGCACTCCGAGCAAATTACTGCGAGCATGAGCAGATACATCCAAATGATGCATCGGACAAGAGGCCATGGAAATATATGGCTTTTTAATACTCACAAAAAGGGCAGGGGGGAACCCATCCAGTGCAGGGACTCTCATCATTATGAAGTGCCTGAGATCACTACTCCTGACTTCCACATGAAAAGCATCTTTTTCTCTTTGCTGGTCTATACGTGTCTGTTTTGCCCCTTGAACTCATTTTTCGGTGTAAAATTCTGACTTCTTGGCCCTGCATTGAAAAAAGGAGAAGGGGCTGCATTGGTGGGGGGGCGTGTTGTTTCAGGTACCAGTGATATGATGAAATATGATCCAGGAAGACCAGTTTGAGTATTATATTTATGTAAGAGGTTGACGGCCTATCAGATGCCAAAACATTGCACACGTTTAACGTTTTTGCAGGACAACCCTGCATTTCCCCCTCTGTGCTGGTACCCCTGCTGTGTCAACTAGTATAACCCCTAACCCTAACTCTAACCCAGTCCGTAGGGAGTGACATCTCTCCATTAGTGCATGTACAGGTCCTGAGCATGTGTGTGTTTTCAGGCCTAATGTGTTTAAAAACTATACCAATAGAGTCAAAATGTGAATTTCCAACAGAGAGAAAATGTGAATTTCCCCTTGTGGGATAAATAAAGGCATGTCATCTTCTTCTTAGTCAACTAATTGTCTTTTAGAAATGAATGTATTTTGTTACAAAGAGCTGTTGTCCTTCTAAATATGGCTTTACTCCTCTAGTCTGGATCAACAGTAGTAAATTTTCTTTTGTGGGGTGCAAATTTTCCACCAAAACAAGTTCCTTCCTGAGACTATTATTATTTTGCAGAATCAATTTCTGCTGTTCCATTCAAAGCTTTAGCGCCACCTAGACGATGTTCCAAGATTATTACTCCCCTGACTTGTGCATGACTAAGAGACTTCTCTTTGAATTAAGGGTTGCAAAAATTACACATTAATCTGTCAATTTATGTGAGTTTATCAGGGGCATTTTTAACTGAAAGCAGCTGCTGCTGGAAATAAAGATGGTGAGGACTTTGAGACTGAACCAAAACAGTAAATTTGCAAAACCAAAACAAAGACTCTAAAAGGCTCTGGGTAGCAGAACGGGACTACAGAAGTGTTGATAATTCTCTGTAGGTTCATCACTATGAGCAACACCTTTCACATTATATATTCATTTGGACCATTGATACAGTAATACCAAAATATTGATCAGTGCAGCTGAATATTTTTATGTCGATCAACTAACAGACTCTTCCTGCGCTACTTTGAATTCAAAATATACCACAATATTTATAACTTTTGAAAGTTTTACAATCCACATCTATTTTTGCCAATCAGGTATTTTACTTTGACTCAATAATGAGAATATGAAGTCCTGGAAATCAGATTTTCCCATCGCACATACATGCTGCTTTATAATTCTATAATTCTAAACTTTCAGGCTTTGAGGGAGTGCTGTGAATGAGCGAGTGCCGAGTGTCTCTGAAGTGCTCTCCAGAGTGTTAGACCAAGGGATGAAGGGTCATTGAGTGGAGTTCAGACACGCTCTTAAATACACTCTCCACAGCGATGCCTACTGTCACAAAACTCTCACCCTTTAGTCAATGAGCAATGTCTCACCCACTGTCTTTTGTCCTCTTATTTTCTGTTTTCTCGGCTGCCTCTAGCCCCCTGGTGCAGGATGCCGATTTCTTTCTCTGTTCTGCAGCGTTATTGGGATGCTGTATGGCTCGATGGCAGCAGGCGTGGATGGCGGCCGTTTTGCGAAGCTGCCGGCCAGCCATCTGGGTGCTGCCAAGCTCTGCACAGTGTCTCTTTGAGCAAACAGATGCAGCGCTTAATAAACACTATCTATCTGGAGCCCACGTGATGCAACCCGGGCCGCTTGCCACAGCACTTAACATGGCAGATCCCTAACACTAACCAGGTGGGTGTTGAGCAACCATGATAATTCTTCGCTGCCACCAGAGCATTGAGTTTAAGCTAATGGTTCTGATGGGACAAGGGGGTGGAGGGGAGAGGGGGGTTGTCAGATGTGAAACCTGCATTGTGAAAATATGACCTTGGAGCAGGAAGGGAATGAAAGAGGCACATATGCAATTTAGAAGTGATAAGATTAGATTGTCTCACTGCTGGTTCAGAAGCTTTTTCCACACAGATAAGACTAAAATAAGAAGAAAAAACACATAGCTGATAATAGCTGACCAGCTGATCCTGGAGCTGTGCAGGATAACTGATCTTATGACCGCCTCTCTGTCAATAGCAGTGGATTGGGGGAATTATTGGGTCTCTGTAAATTAAAAACTACTCCTAATCTGCAAAGTGTCCTGAGATAACTTCTGTTATGATTTGACACTATCAAAAATTTAACTGAATTGGATGTTTGTCAGAGCGCTGTAGAAGAGAGTCTCTAATTTTTTTCCAGTTGTGTCAGTCCTTTACACTGTATCATAAAGCTGCTCAGATATTTCATAAATACGGGTGATCACAAGCAACAACGGGCGATAACAAGCACATTCTCACACCCAACTCATTACATACGGACGCTTGATCAGGATCGCTTGGCGTCATTTTCTCAACATGCAGTGTATGGTTAGGTTTAGGCAATGAAACTACTTGGTTAGGTTTAGGCAGTACAAAAACTTGGCTAACCAACCAATCATTTTCATGTGTAAACCTAAGTTTACACAATGAAACTACTTGGATTGGTTTAGGCAACAAAGCAACTTGGTTAGGTTTAGGCATCAAAACTTGGTTAGGTCTACACAAAGAAACTACTTAGGGTTAGGCATGTTTTGGCAACAAAACTACTTGGTTAAGTTTAGGGAATATAACTACTTGGTTAGGTGTTAGAAAAGTTATGTCAATGACTTCCGCCACTACGTCCGACGACTGAGCAGTTAGATGGGAAGGCAAAGCCAGAAGCACTTGTCGGTGGTTTAGGGGTAGGGGTTGGGTATAGGAAAGGGTTAGGGTTAAAAAATAAATGTTACATTTGTTAAGTACATTACGTAAGAAAGTGAACTTGAGTATGTTTAGTTAGAATAGGTCCACGTTGACTTTTGGTCTCAAACTGGACATGAACAGCGGTCTCCTGGGTCAAAGTCCTGTGTTTGTTTGTTTACGCTTGACTTCGTTGCTTGACTTTGGGCTCCAGGCACAGGGAAATAGTTTACCCACAATTTAAACCCATGGATGCAATCACACCTCCAAAATGTTGGACTGTTCTTTTAAACAAAAGTAAATGCTTGTCTATGAAATGAATCAAACTGTGAATATTGAATATTTGGCAATCGGAAGATTTACTACAACAATCTTTTTTTGCTTTCAACAACTAATTTCTTTTCTCTCACATGACTACACAGAACACACACACACACACACACACACACACACACACACACACACACACACACACACACACACACAGTGCATGTCTTAACGGTATTCCTTCTCCTTTTCTTGTTCTACAGATTCACCAGATTAATAAAGGATCACATCAGTACTTTCAGGACTTTATGAGACTCATGATCGCTTACCACTGACAACATACAAATACATAACTTGTGTAATGACGCATTCAATCACAATACCCCCCCCCCATCACTCATGTAGCAGTTCAGTAATCTCCAGAGGCACATGAAAGCATGAGTCTAGTGTCCAAAAGTAAGTGAAGTTTATTTGTATAGCACTAATCACAGAGTCACAGAGTGCTTCACAGGCAAAAGCAGATGCTCTCAACACCCTACTTTCATTATTAAATAACTACCACTGCCATATTTGCTTGAATAACCAACCTCCTTGCGCAGATTTTCAGTCTTTTAAACTACTCGCTACCGTTGTCGCTCTTAATACAGTGCTGTGGTCAAGTTGCAGCTCTGCCTGGTGTGTTCCATACAGACGCTAAAGGGTAATTTTTGCGTCGGTATCTGATGCTGAGAGACATTGACCAAGCATCAGTAAGCTGACCCCTCCAAAATGAGTTGCTCTGCATTTAGGCGCTTAGCTTGAATGAGTCAATAGATCTCCCTCATGGTATCTGCCATAGCTGCTAACAGATTTGGGACACAATTGCAAACCCTTTGGTCCCTAGAGTGAAAGCAACTTCCAGTCAGCACGGTCCTTCTGTTGTTGACGTTCAGAGCAGGACACTGAGGACGCTATCCAATCACCTCCATCCATGGATATAGGAGAGGGAATAGTTCCCTTTCTTTTCAGTGGCCCCTGTGGCTGGTAGCCTGAGGATATCAGACATCATCATTTCTATGATTCCTCTGCTGAGGTGTGAAACAGCATAAGAGAAAGGAATGCCACCCCCTGAGGCTTATGGAGCATGAAGTGGACCTGAGCTATAAATGCTGATGCAATCAAAGGATGCCAGTAACCTGTGAAATGCAAACTGTTCCTGTGGATGACAGTGGAGCGGGGGCATTGACAGCAGCCAGTCACAGCAGCCAGTCACAGCTAAATACAGAGCTTCTGCATGCTGTTTTTATCTGTTCGTGACATGGTTTCTCAGATCCCACTGGGTGGATGTTCGACAACTCTTTGTGAATGATGCAACTCTTCTGTGCTAGCTGAAATACTGGCCAGTATAGAAAATAAAGATTGAATAATATGAGTTACAGAAACTATCACGTGAACAGCTCTATCTCAGATGATTCATCATCTGGGTAAGGTTGTTACCGGATTAGTACCACTCATACTAATGGATGACTTTTCACACCTATGGTGTACTATGCATTACGATATGTTCTGTCTTTGCATCTATATTCTAATAATATATAGAGGCAAAATACATAATATATTTATATAATATACAAAATACTCTATTTATTGGGATCTGCCTGCCATTTTGACCAATTATATGATAACTCACAGTGACAGTGTGCAGTATAAACACAGGTGTTGTTACAGCATGTTTTAGAGAGAATAAAAAAGCGGGGAAATACTAATTGATCGTGGAATGTGTTGGTACTGAATTTCTAATGTTAAAAAAACAATTGATAATTAGATTAAAAAAGCTCATAATAAAAATGTCCAATTTAAAAAATACCACTTGGAATGTACTGTGGCAACACAGGCATTTGGATTAGCAGTTCATATGTATTTAATATCCACACTCTATTACACTTTTCTTTTAGTGTGCACTGTAAACAATGCTGAATACTGTTTAATGCAGCAGAAAATATAAATAAAATATAATATATTTCCTCAAATGTGGGTGAAAACACTCAGTATTTTTTGCAGAGTAGGAAAAGCACAGGTGTTACTAATAACATTAACGATAGCCTAGTTCTATTCAGGTGTCCCAGTAAACCATGGACAGTGTGACAGTGAGCCAGCATGAACAATACCAGGACCCTGAAACTGAAGGAGCTGAATGGAATTCAGCCAATATTCATTTTATTATTGTCTGTGTTTTTCCTACTGTCACATGTCTTCTGTGGAAAAGGAATCTCAGTTTAAATAGATTTCTCCTTTAAAGGCCCTGAAAACCTCACAGGGGTTGTTGTCCTTATGTCTGATTAGCAGACCCAAACAGAATCTTTTTTTTTTTTTTTTTTTAAGTTTCAGCGTTGATCCAGAATGAAAATCTAAAATTAATGGATTATTTTTTGCTGGGGTGGAGATGTTTTTAGAGTTTTATTTGAATTGTTTAAAATCTGCCAAAAATTCTGCATTCACAGATTCCTTGTGGCCCTGCATTTTGTGCATTTGAGGGTACGGGAAAAATCTCTTAATATAAAGTTTTTACACTTGGCTGAGGTGGAAAAGTCAGCGTATTGATTAAATGAAAAGTGTGACAAAGTGCAATGGGAACAGACTTCGTGAATTAGTCAATGACTTACATGCCATTTTTCATCTCTTCAGTGACGTTTAACTCACATGTTTATGTGAGTTAAACGTCACTGAAGAGATGAAAAATGGCATCAAAAATGGCAGACAAAAACATCAGATCTGTCTGGAGCAATGGGGAGACTGTGACCTTTCTCACAACAGGAATTAAACTTGAATTACATCATCTCATTGCTACCTCTTCTTAAAATAAAAAATCATTATTCCCCTTAATTGTATTCTTGTTTGGAAAAGCCTCTGAAACAGCAGAGACCTGTGTAAACCCCTTCTTTCAAACCCATGACAATATTTAATTCAATTACACGCTGTGTAAATTGGGTCTAAAACTCACACTCTTTGGACATTCCCACTCCGAAGCACTTCTGCAGGCGGCAGTACTGACATCGGTTTCTCGTCACCTTGTTGATAATGCAGTTCTTGTCCCGGTGACACGTGTACACCATGTTCTTCTGGATGCTTCGGCGGAAAAAACCCTGAGGAAACAGACAGAGAGGGGGGGTGCTCATGAAAAGAGGACTTTCACGACGTTAACCTAATTTTCCCTCTAATCTTCTGTAGCCGCCTATTTTTTTAAAAACCTCCACACAGCTCCACTGAAATTCTCCTGCCACTGGATATGATAATATCCCGACAGCCTGTATAACAATGTGCAAGATGTTTTATCTTTTCATTGCCATTAAGGCTGAGAGAAAAGAGAGTCGAGGGGTCCCTGCTGGGAGATGTGGCGCTTCAAATGCTGGATTTAAGCTCAGAAACAAGAGTACTTGTGGGAACAGAGAGTGAAGAAGCTCAGGGTATCAAATGAGTGAGATGGCTGGTGCTGCATGGAAGAATAACTGAGGACTTTGGTTCAGGGATGGGGGGGCTGGGGGGGTGGCAGCACGTCTGAAGGTGACACTGAGCTTCTGTGGAAGACCAAAGCTACTTCTCTTTCAAAAGAATGTTTTCATTGTAATTCAGTAGAACAGCAGTTAAGTAACAGGTCTTGGGCTCATTCAAATGTTTAACTGTAAAAGAGATATCATTAAATAAGTACCAAAACCATGCAGCTCCATCAACACTTGTGACAGTCTAAGAGCTGTGTTGAGACACAGGATCATCACAGTTGGAGGTATTGAGCTCAGGGATTCACATCATGCTCAATTATCTTTTACTCTAAGATTGCTAAGATTGACAAGAAAATTAAAATGATGTAGCCATGATAATCACATTTTCAATCCTGGTTAAAAAAAAAAAACTTTAACGGAAGATTGAATGTCCTTGAATTTCATAAATCTTCAGTTAGGGTGATGACGTATACTCATGAGGCCTTAAAAAAGCCTCAAGCTTTTAACGTGTGCAAGTAGGGTGACCTAGCCTCGTGAGACCGTCCTGATCTCCCGAGCTCCAGTTTTCTACTCGCAGATCAGTCTGGCATCTTGAGATAGAGAAAATTACAAGCCGTTCGCCATACGACCGACCAGTCAGCGTTGGTTTTGAAGCGGGTTTAGGTGTGACGCAACGAGAAGCAACTGTTAGTCTAAACAACATGGCAACTTCCACGGATGAGATGAGCGTAGCTATCGCGCAAGTTTTATCCAAATTAGAAAGTATTTCTTCATTGAAAGAAGAGCAAAAAACGGCACTGGAGGCTTTTCTCTGAGGAAAATATGTTTTTGCTCTTCTACCGACTGGTTTCGGCAAGAGTTTGATCTGATTGGTTGATTTGGCCCATCTATCACCAACATAGGTGGTGATAGATGGTTTATTCAATCAGCTAACCAGTATTTTCGCCCCTTCCCAAAAGTTCTCCAACGGAAAGTTCCCAGATGGATATGCCGAGCAAATGCGAAGCAATCCATCTGGTGGAGTCAGGTTAAGGGTGACCAGAAGCAGTAGTCCCGAATCCCAAATCCTGCCCTAATTGTCCCGAAAATTAGAAAAAAGTCTCAAGAGCAGACTCTTGAGTAGTAGCCAGGAAGGTTTAACTACATGTCCCTCCAGCCACACAGAAATCTAAACCTGTGTTCGGTACTCTCAGACATGACGTGAACCAACCATTTCTACTGTCGATATCTAAAGCAGCTGGGATGCTCAGATTTTTTATTTTATTTGTATTTTCAGGTTTACATGACAGACAGTTGTAGCCTGGAAATCTAGACGCACTCTATCGGCAGCAAATGTAATTTTGATGTGGGTCTGGCTTGTCAGGCTAAGACAGTTGAGTTTTTGAATAAAAATAATGAATAATTTTGTTGCAGGCAGCCACGAGAAGGCGTGATTGGATTGGAAGTTGCTGATGTTAAAGCGCAGTCATTGTGTTTCATAATGACACTTGAGTTCATGATTTTAATGAATTTTTATTTGTATTTTCGGGTTTACATGACAGACTCCTGACAGAATTCCTGAATAAAAGTAATAGAGTTCTGAAATTCATGTTACACATAGTTTGCATTTTACATGTTAGGATATAGAGGCAAGGACACCACGTGGCCTAAGGCATCAATCAATGTAGGTGTGAAAAGTTATCCCTTATATGAGTAAACAGCATTGTAACTGTCAGATATGATCTCATCCGACAATGGCTGTGTTGATAACATTGAGATGTGGGGGTGATCAATCATCTGAGTTAGAGTTGTTCATGTGATAGTTAATCTAACTAGAATTGTCTTTATTAAATGATCACACACTAAATGAAATAATAAACCTGGAGCAGGGTATATTCTGGGAATACTGGCGGAGCTCATGGCTAATTTTTGTGAGCCCTGGTTGATGGATACATTTGCATGGGGGCAGGATTAACCCTAACCTTAGCCCTGCCATTCTCGTGACTGGGAAAAGTGGCAGGTGATGGTGACACAAAAAATCAATACCCAATGCTTCAAAATAAAATTTCCAATTGCAATGTTTTTAAACCTGACATTGCCCATATGCTTTGGAGTATGATGAATGCTCAGCATAATTTCTGGTACAAAATGACACAGTAAATAATATTTGTCTCCCCAACTTTTTGAAACCTTTCTTTTTATTCAGTACCATTTTCATAAAAGCAGCTTAGCTTTACAATTCACGATAAAGAAAATTTGCAGAAAAAATTGCAAACTAAACAGACAAAGAGAGAAGTGCACAAGGTCAACACAGTATGCACACACTTTTTAAATTCATTCTGTAGCTGTGATGCTTGTCTCAGTACACAGAAACAGAGGCTGAGCTCTGCTACGTCTGTTGCCGAGCAAAGTGACAGAAAGCAGAGGAGCATCTAAAGGAAGCGGGAGTCCTCACTGATTTTTCCCTCTTGATATTAATTTGCCATTGCTCTGGGGTCTTTTGCAATGATCGTCCATCATCCAGGCCCTGTTTGCACATGTTTGAAGGCGTTTGTGCCTGAAGATCTTCGTTCAGTTAAAGGGGGGTGGGGGTTAAAATTCCATTTACCGTCGCTGCCTGTGACGGATGGGACCTTGCCTTTTCATTAGTGAAGCAGGATGCATGATGGGTAACAGATTAGATCACAGGACTGAAACGGCTGACTCTGTAGCCCATCTCGCCCCGGCCTCGAGCATCCGTCAACCTCTGGACCCCCCCCCCCAGTAGCACAGACACTAACCAAACGCAGCCAATCGTGTGTCAGCCTTGATGACACGTGGTCGGTCCGAGGTCATCTCCCCTAAGATGGCATTATTCATTTTCTTAATAGAGGGCTTTATCCTGGCTGATGTAAGCCCAGCATGTTCGTGGACATTACCTGTGGGGTGTGATGGATGAGCATGGAAGCGGCCTGCATTGCCATCAGCTGCCATATAAGTGTGTTCAGGTTGGGTGCAGAACCCAAGGCTACTCAGGTACTTATGTCATTCAAAGCTGAGCGCATGTAGGTCACTTAGCCTTGGAAATGTATGTGTGTGATAAGTGCTGTACAGTGTGCTGGGGGTTAAACTGCTGCTGCAGTTGGCGTGTTGTGCACTTGCTGCAGACTGTTTGCCAAGACAGATTTGCATTTTGTGAGCTTCAGCTATTTGGGGAAGGTTTGTTGACAGTTCAAGGCCTGAGCTGCAATGCTTCTCATTTAAACTTTCCTCATCTGCATTATTGATATTTATTACATTAAATATATATATATATATATATATATATACTGATGGGGAAAGGGAACAACATTTTCTGGCCTGACAAAATTATGTGTACTCTTATAAGAAACTTAGTTTTGTGCAATATGACCAGCGATGCAGCATTTGCAATGAGTAGGTTCAAGTTGTCTTTGCAATGACGTGACGTGTTACCAAACCAGGCCCAGATCGAACAAGGAATTGGGCCACCTTTGGAACTATTTTCTACTGAAAAAAATTGTCTTTGAGAGATGTTCTGGCCAGTAAGTCTCTGCATTATCCAGAGTAACAGGGACAATATTTCTGCAAGAAGACACTGCTATCAACCTTTTATAATGTCATGCCCAATGCTGTGAGAATCTGAGTTTTCCATTGTATCAAAGTGGAGACACACAACTCCAAACCTGCACGTGCAAATACAAAACCATCGCTCTACATAACCAAGTTTAATTAATCTTATTAAATATTTAATTAATCAAATCCACAAAGGATCAAATGACTATGTATACGGGGAAATGTAGTGACAAACCCACAGAGAATTATCAAAACATTATATAAGAGGCTGACATTTTTTATGAAATTTCTGTAGGCAAAACTCAAAAAATAATATGGATTTTATTTTAAAAAGAGCTTACACATTGACTATACACATGAGGCTGACAGCAGATTCAGTATGCCAATGTCTTTCTGAAAAAATGAAGTGTGTTCCTGGGGTTTACTTTTTATATTCTGAGACAAATCGCTACTACAGCACAGGAGTTTAGAATGCCAACACAAAGAAAGCGGAAGGTGTGGGAAATCCGGCAGAACCTCCAGCGGCACCGGAACAATCCCGTAAATGAAACGTATATAAGGCTACATTTACATTGCTACGTTGTGGTTGAAAAACAAACACCTTTTGCTACGTTTACACCTCTCATTCCCCCTGCTCTGGCGTTTTTAGAGCCCCTTAACCGGAGACATTTGGAAACACTTCTGACCCATTTTGGTTTGGAATCTGCGGGGTTGTGTTCCAGTCTCAACGGCCGCAAACGAAGACCTTTGGCAACACCGACACTGACGCTAACGTTTCGCTGCCTGATTGGGTCATGACATCTCATTCTCTGAGACTAAGCTACTAACGTTACCATGGCAACTACCAGCAACAGGCAGAGTATACATGCTGCCTCCTGTTTACCCCGGCACGCACATGCCCAGTTTACAAGAATGTTGTTGAGATATGCAGTTTGGATGTGTTAGTTTGAACAGACATCAGTTCTATCAGTTCTTCTACTGGAGCTAAAAGCACAGATCGCTTTTGGCTCAAAACTCTGCTTAAAAAACAAAACGTAGCAATGTAAATGTAGCCTAAGTAAACTTAACTGAGTATACTTTGTGTAGGCTGTAATTGTGCATCTCCAGTGGTTTCTCAGCATCAGTAGTAAACAGATGCCACAAGCCTCCGGGGAAACACCAGTGTCTGAGACTCACACGATCATCACAGAGAATCAAACAATCATCACATCTGCTCTTTTGATTGCCTTGATTTCATTCTTCTTCCTCCCTTTTTTTTGCTCATCTGTACTTCTTCTTTTCTCCATCCTGCGTCTCTTCTGTCTTCCTCTTCTCATTTCATTCCTCTCCTCCGCCACAGGACACAAGTGTTGACCTAGTGTAGACTTCTCTGATATTTGCCAGCGCGTGTCCTGCAGGGTTTACTTTTTTTAAACTTATAAATGTGCAACCAAAGGACACCCTTGAGCTGAGTGTTGTACAAAGGTGTTTACCTAGGTAGAGTGCAGCACAGGGGTGGAGGGGGCTGCTGTTGGATTAAATAAATTATAGGATCAGAGGTTTCAGCTGTGGGGACACACTGAGAATGAATCACACCTCGAAACACAAGGATGCAGGGCTGCTAAACTCAGTTTACCATCCTACATTACCTGTCTGCAACATACTGCAGTTCAATTATATCAGTTATTTGAGGTATTCTCACTATTTTGTTTTAAAGTAGCTGAATAGCTTTAGTGTCAAAATTGCACTTCTTTAATACATGGTTTGAATCCAATAGGACACTAACATCCTCCATAAACAACCACGGATAATTAAAGCAATCAAACACATCCATGCTTATGTGAGATCAATTTAGAGGCACTAAATGTTAAGCGCTTCCCGTACACACAGTTGTAACTAAACTCTAATAACTGCATTGCCTCCTATCACCATACATTCTATTCATACATGGAAGATGAGGCGGTGGTAAAAATTGGTCCAAATTCTAAATAATTTCTATGTAAAAAACATGACAAAAGACACATCAAATCTAAAAATGTTATTATGCTATTACCAGTCCGTATAGGTCGTCTGTGCAAGCAGCGTATTACGACCCATATTTATTGTTAGGCGGCAACCTCTATTGGCCATAGTAGTTATGACAGGAGCAAAGGTGGAAGTCAGGTGACGTAGTATAAGAGTGAAAATAGTCTGCATATAGGGGTTTTCAGGGTTGGTCAGGGTTGATAGATCAAACAAACACTTTCACCCAGAAGACCGCTGTTCATATTAAAAAAGCAGAGGCCTTTAGCGTTTGTTATTGATGCAAAAAGTCTCCTTTAGCGTCATATTTAGTAGACGCCCTTGTCCGGGAGTCTTCATGTCACTTTATGGCACTCTGGGTCGGGACGTGCGTTTAACTGACATGCGGCACAAGAACGGGACAGTTAGGTTTAGGAAAAGATCGTGGGTTGGCTTACAAAATATACGTTTTAGGGACAACAATGGGACAGGAACCCCGGTCTCCTAAGTGAAAGTCCTGTAATGTTTGTCCCATCCACCACCCCTCCTTACGTGGATTTTAGGTCTTTCATATGACTGAATAGAGTCTTATGTTGCCATTAGCATGTCGTGAGTAAAAGGGATAGCCTGGGTAAACCCAAATTTGAGATTTGCTCTGCAAGTTAGTCTGGCTCTTCGCCCATTCAAACCCATTTCCAATGTCCCCAAAATCAAGGCACCAATCACAACCGCTTTATGCGACAACGATAGCGCAGCGACGGCGAGCAGCTTTTTGTTTACGTTTACATACATGATGGCTACCGAAACGCAGCGTCACCCAGATCGTTGATCTGATTGGTTGAAGGACTATCCAATGTGCACAGAGGCATTTCTAGCGGCGTCCATTGGTGACGCCCCTTTGGAAATGAACTGTCAATTAACCTTTCCCAGACCCACTCTCAGTTACAACTGAGAAGGGTGTGGTGTCAACAAGGCTATAAAAGGGAGCCAACAACAACAAAAACAAAACCTAATTACTTCTTGTGGCCTGTGTATTCACAACGAGTACAAATAGTAATGCAGATTAAGACTAGACGATTTCCTACTATACTATACTACCGACTATATTGGGTGGAAGCACAGCCGAAGCACTGCTACTCGGGCACAGAGATATCACGCAGCACCTGAAAACCCCCCAACTGCCGTCAACATACCGGCGTGAATATTAGCTGGCTGTTTTTCCTATTGTAGAAAGTGAATGGCGATGAACATGGCGGATTTTGTGAGAGACGAAGAGGATGACTTCTCAAGTAGTCAAGATCCAGAAACATACTTCTACGAACCAGTTTTCAGAAGAGGAGCTGCGTGCTTTGGAAATAGAACGACAGGAGGAGGAGGTTACGATTGCTCAACAGCCTGAGGACGTGAGGATGAGAGCCAACATGAACTGGTGGTGTGAGTGTGGGGGAATATGCCAACATACGCCGACCGAAATGAGCGTGCCTGTAGTTGTGTCACAGCTACCGAGGATTTCTCTGCGTTGATCCATCCTGCAGTCCTCGACTTTGTTTTGGTGCGATAAAGTCAACTGGAAAAAACGCCGAAGGGACCCAATAAACAGCTGTCCACAGAGTAAGTGATTATTGTAAACATGACGCATGGTTATTTTACGGGATAGATCGACCCTTATTAGACCTGTACTCACACAAAGTTTCTGCGTGCCCGAGGAACAGTGCTTCGGCTGTAGCCTACTTCCACCCAATATAGTCCCAAATCAATATCTGCCTAGGAAATCGTCTAGTCTTAATCCGCATTGCTATTTGTACTCGTTGTGAATACGCAGGCCACAAGAAGTAATTAGGTATTGTTTTTGTTGTTGTTGGGTCACTTTTACTCACGACATGCTAACGGCAACAAAGGATTCCATTCACTACGCTAAGCTAAGCTAGCGACGGGGCTGCCGGACTAAGGCAATGCATGCACTGAGACAAAAATGCGTTTGCCCACCTATATAAATATAGAGGAGACGGTGAATAACCCTATTTCAACCAATGGTTGCGTATTCCTTTAACACTGGAACACATAGGTCACAACATTTAACATTGTGATTTCAATTTTTTTAATTATACCTCCTGCCCTGACTTTTCCCAAAAATTCTGGACATGCCTACATTGGCATAATTATATAATAATGTTTAGGAAAACCATATAGATGTCTTTTTGGTTTTTGTTTCCCCCCATTAGTTGCCAGGAGTAGCACCGATTAATGTTGGTACTCTCCTCCCCACCCTAATGAATGCATTTGCATGATGGCCGTACAGCACGTAGTTTACTTGCCAAAATAAGAATGAAATTGATTCATGTTTCAACATTTGCTTCTAACTTGTAGGTTTTACACTGCAGGTTATACACTGCTTACAACTCAGAACAGCATTAGTCAGTTATACACTGCTTACAACTCAGAACAGCATTAGTCAGACCCCTAACCCTAACCCACAAAACGCATGTAGTTAATAAAATGCAATGTTTTAATACAAATTACACTACCCAACAATATAACATTTACAGATGAAATCAATAGCCGATTAAACGCTTAACTGATTGACAGATCGGATTGTTTCCAGTAAAATATGAGGATTATTCTGAGTCAAGTACCCTAACCCTAACCCTTTTAATACTTTACAATCTTTTACTTAATTAACATTTTCAATGCAGGACTTTTACTTGTAACAGAGTATTTTTTACAGTGGGGTATTAGTACTTTTACTTAAGTAAAGGATCTGAATACTTCTTCCACCACTGTGCTAAATACTACTACTGTACAGTGCTCTTCATACCAGAACTCTGTCCATTCTATGTGTAGATAAGGCCATGTTGAGATGTAATGTCAGGGCATCAGGGGACATGGGCCCAGCCACCTGGGAGATGAGGCCACTTCCCCCTGGACTGATAAACTGCACCTTAACCGAGATCATTATCCAACATCTTGTTATCTTAATGGGCCAGGGATAGGGTGTCAGAGCGACGGCCGCGCCATTTTAGTCCTTCTCATTTACAGATTAAAAAACGAAAGTGCCGCCCATTAATTATGTAGCTACAATCCAACCCCTTGTCCACCTGGCCTCCTCCTCTTTCTCTCTCCCTCCCTCCCTCCCTGTCCCCCTCTTTCCCTCTCTCTCTGTTCCTGCCATCGACTGGCTGTCTGGCTCTTTGGACTCGGCCACGACGCTTTGTGTTGCCTGAGCATTCAGTACAGCCGAGAGGGGAGAGAGGCGGAGCGGCGGATTAGCTTTCGCTCTTAATCGTGTCGACATCTTATCACTGCCGTGGAAAGTGGAGAGGACACAGGAGACCCTAGGGGGTTCCAGAGAAATGAGGAGGAGAGGTAGAGTGGAGAGTAGGTGGGGGGGTGATATTTATCCAGTTTATCCAGTACAGGCTATTACTTACACCTGCAGTTCACTGGAAAGACACAGCAGAGTTCAGGAAGGGGACTGAGCTGGCGGGACGAGTGAGCAGCGAAAAATACAAGTTAAAGAAGGAGGGCAGTGAGTAAAGCAGACTTCCAAAAATGTTCCTGTCCCATTTTAGGAAAATTAAATGAGAAGAAATCAATAACTGCTTTAATAATAAAACTCCAGTTTCTGTGTTTTAATGCCAAAGATAAAGCAGTGGTACTCTATTTATGCCCTGCGGATTGAGCCGGGTGGCCCACCGACCATTTTCTACTTCACAATGAAAATAAATTGATTCACACTGGGAATTCCTTCTTTTATACTTGAAAACGGTGCCCTTTTTTGTTGTTTTGTTTGAATAATTTAAAAAGGCCTTGAATATTCTCTAAGAAAGATTAGAGGAAATCATTTTGGGCAGCAGCTTTTCTTCTTTTCTATAATGTCAATAATCTTGCAACCCCCATTTTGGGAACCACTGTGTGGAAATGCCCTTTATTCTGTCTCTTGATACAGTATTATTAAGAATTTTTCAAAAATGTATTAGGCACATGACAAGTATCGCTTTTTGACACAATGGGAGTGAGAATGTTTAAATTAAATTAAATTTAAAGTTGAAATTTAAATGCTTATGTTATCATATGCTGATAATGGCGTTAGCAATGCGTACGCCTGAGAAGCAGTAGTGCAAGAAATATTCTGATCCTTTACTTGAGTAAAAGTATCAATACCACACTGTAAAAACATACATACAAGTAAAAGTCCTGCATTGAAATTGTTACTAAGTAAAAGTATGTAAGTATCATCAGGAAAATGTACTGAAAGTATTAAAAGTAAAAGTACTCAATGCTGGAAAAGGGAAGTGTAAAGGATCAAACTGTTGTGTGTTTAATGGTCTAGGCTAATCATTTCAGCTGGACTTGTAGGCCGTTATATTGTTGGCTAGTTTCATTTAGAATAAAACATCAGATTTGATAAACTACATGTGTTTTGTGTGCAGAAATCTTAATGTGTAAAGTAACTAGTAACTAAAGCTGTCAGATGAATGTAGTGGAGTGAAAAGTACAATATTTTTAGAAAGTGGCATGAAAAGAACAGACTCAAGTAAAGTACAAGTACCTCAACATTGTACTTCTACTAAATGTACTTATTTACATTCCACCACTGATGAGTAGTGTAGTAAATGTTATTAATAGTCTGAATTTGAGCATTAAATCGAATCGAATATAATTTGAATATAAAAGTTTTTTTTTTTAATTCTAATGGTATCATAAAGGAAGGTTGACAGCTGTACTATGGACACTCGGCTGGTAATGGGTCCGCAGGGTCCTAAATATGTTGAATAGTCCAGGTGCAGATTGTCGCTGAGAAAGGATCTAAACTACTTGTGGTAGAGAGCGGCTTTAGCATTAGATCGAGACTGTGGAAACTTCTTCTAAACAGCGGCTGCTGTGGACAAATGCCAAGTGCAGGATAATAACAATACCAACACAACAACTAATAGCATTTCCCTTTACTTTCACGATTCCCTTGAGTCACTTGCTTTAAAGACATCATCATTAATGCAATGGTTATTAGGCTGTTCTCAGTCGCTAAAAGTCAATCATTTGGAGATTGGCAACAACATTTTTCAGCCTGTTCTCATTAACGATTTGTTCCACAAAGCTACGAAAAGTAAGCATTCCACGTTTTTGTTTTTGTTGCCATATTCACTACATTGACGACCGCTGTATAAGATGGCTATAAGATGGTATAATAAGGCTGGCCGCATAGGGAGGAGGTCGGGGTGGACGTCTGGGTGTTAAAACACAGGCACGAGCCAGGCAGTGGACTTCGCTTCCCGGGGAAAACAAAAGAGTTTCACCCAGGAAATGCATGTTCATTGGGAGTGTTTTAATCCAAACCACTATCTTTTTCCTAATCTTAACTAGTCGCTTTTGTGTCTAATCTTAATTTTCATCGTGGCAAAACGCTCCTATTTTGTGAACTAAATTGAACCGTAATCTCTGTTGAAACGAGCGGCTCACAGTCACCCATTTTCAGTTAAACACATCTACTATCTGCTGTTGATATGACCGAGCTGTGGTCTGTAGCCTGCAGCTTAAACAACTAGCAACTGCCGCTCGGCGTCACGGAGCTGGCGTCACGTGACCAGCCGTCACGTGACCAGCCGGCGGTCTCCTAATTTCGTAGGATATATATGTTTTGATGTGCATACATTTTCGTACAATATCATACGAACCCGTTAGTGAGAATGCGTTGAATTTTTTTTAAGTGTATAAGGCATTCCATGCACAACCCCGTCCTCCATGTGCCTATAGCTGTAACAATTCAAAATGTTGCTGTACAATTGTCTCAGAAATATTGCAATTAACAATATCATTGTTTCTTTTAGTGAAATTAAATTTTTTTTTTATTTATTACTTTTTTTTTATACAAATAAAAATTCTGAATGAATTCCAGGATACAGCTTATATATCACTGTCATGTGACCCAGATAATGTAATAACACAAATACACAGCCAATAAAGTAAACCATGTCTCTTTATTATCATAAAACATTTTTTCTAACTGTATCCCCCCCTTGTTATTTTTGTTGCTATGAATGTTTATAGGTTCAACTGCCACTAACTAACATAGCTTTATTTCAACAGTCTGACCAATAGTCATACCCCTTAAGACCTTAGTTAATGTTAGAAATGTATTACGGTTAAACAAAGATACCACAATCACATGTAAAAAAAAATTGACAATTAGACAATTATGTAATTGTTACAGGCCTACGTGGGCCAAGTTGTTTTTTTGGAAACACAAAACAGTGATGATGTGGTTCACCTGCTGTATTAACTGAAGAAACAGAACAGCAGGACAACAAAGGAACCCGGACTGCACAAAGACCGGCATTGTTACCGTGGCAAACGTGAAACCTCAACAGATAAGGCACAAACAGAGCAGCAGTCAACAGCTACAACGCAGAAAACAAGAGCCAGCTCTCTCAGACCCCCAGTCTTCTGTTCTGTCCCCCCCTCCCCCCCCAATCCCCCGAAACCCAATCAGTGCTTATCTGTCCATCTGAGCACCTGAAGTGTACAGATGGACCAGGAGATACAGTAGAGATTGAAAGGCGAATCATGGGGAAAGTAGAAGGGAGAGGGCAAAAAAAAGAGGAAGAGAACAAGAAGAGGAAGAAAAAAAAGGAGAGATAGCTTGTGAAAGGCCTGAACAGAGGAGCTGTGTGACTCACCCAACCTTCTCTGAATAGCTGCAGAGACAAGAGAACCGGAGAGCGAAGCGAGAGGCATGAAAAGACAAAGGGAGAATGAGGAGGAGGTTTCAGATCACCCAGTCCTCTGCTAACAGACGCCCCACTGTGGCCCCTATTCTTCAGGTCACCGCTTGCCATTCAGTGCTCGTCTTTGCCCCCCCCCGGAGTGATCAGAAGCCATCTATAAGCTCTCTCCCTCTCCGACTGGGAGGCCCGTTCCTGCTCACTTACACATTAACACACAGCACACAGAGTAAGACCTGTTGCTGACCTGTCCCATCCAGCGCAGCCAGGCCTGGACTCACAGTAACACAAGTGTGTAACCAAAGTGAGGAGATTTTGTCAGGCCTTCTTCAGGGTGTTGCGTTCAGGATTTGGTTGTGGGTAAACAGATATATCAAATGAAACAAGTGACAAATAGAGAAGGGTTGAAATGAAGCTGCCATGATGCACACTGACTACCAGGAAAAGAATGAGCTCATGTTTGTACGTAATTTGATGTGTTCATCAGCAGCTGAATTCAGGGCAGTATGTGTTTCAGTCAGACAGCACTGGGCTGTCTCGTACTGACTACACACACTGTTTGGTGGGACTTAGTCTATATCGACGATGTAATTTCCGGGATTATTCAGGTGCCGCTGGAAGTCCCTCATTTCATCCAGATGTCCGTCACCTTACTCTTTCTATGTGTTGGCATTCTAAACTCCGGTGGATTTATGAGGACTAGGGATAATTGCTACAGACAGACCGCTAGCTAGACTATCTGTCCAATCTGAGTTTTCTGTTGCACGACTAAAACAACTTTTGAACATACACATGTTCAACCAAAACAAGTTCCTTCCTGAGGCTATTTTGCAGAGGTGCCGTGGCTCCGTCCAGCGATTGTGATTGGTTTAAAGAAATGCCAATGAACCAGAGAACGTTTTTCTCCCATCCCGGAATGCTGTATGGACTAGCCAGACCTTCCTCCGCAGCACTGTGGAGGAAGGTCTGGCAACGCGAGACTAGGTGGGACTTTACGAAAGGGGCAAATTTCTGTGGGCAGGACTGGACTTCGCTTTAGTTTCTTTTAAAGCTCCCATATCATAAAAAGGGAGATTCTCATGTCTTTTTTTGATTTAAAAACAGGTTGATGAGCTATATAAAATACTGTGAAAGTATCAAAACGCTTAATGAACAAAGAAATGCACACAGCCCATACTCAGAAACTGTGCCTTTAAACGAGCCATCAGGACTTCCTTACTGTTGGGATGTCACAACTATTCTATATACAGTATATATACATATATGTAGAAATTGCCTCTACAGCACCGTTATAGAAACTCTGAGAACCAATCAGAGCAGACTGGGCTTTTTTTTGGGAGGGGGGCTTAAAGAGACAGGCGCTCAAATGGAGCGTTTCAGACAGAAGGGGAATACAGGTATATTCAGACAGACAGTACGAGAAAAAGGTGGATGTAATATGTATCACTATTTTGCAAGCATGTCTTTAACACTTTTTATGGGGATGTTGTGGGTTGTCCAATGAGAAGTATGGGCCTGTTTTGTGGCTATGGGTAAAAGGAATGAATGCTGAAGGAAGGACAGTCATTTTTCTGCAGAAAAATTGCTCGTGGTCTTTAGATTGAATAAAGATCTATTATTGCACCATCCGGTCTCTCTGAAGATATCTAAGTCCCTAATAATGTCTAAAAGTAGATGTATTTCTCCTGTGTGTGTGTGTGTGTGTGTGTGTGTGTGTGTGTGTGTATGGGCTTATGGAGGGGGGGCCTTGCAAACTGTTGGCTAGTTGGTTTGTGTAAAACCAAAAATTCTAAGTACTATACTTAAGTACACATTTGAGGTACTTGCACTTTACTTGAGTCTTTTCTTTTCTACTTCTACTCTGCTACATTTCAGAGAGAAATATTGTACTTTTTACTCCACTACATTCATCTGACTGATTTAGTTACTAGTTACTTTACATATTTCACACTTTACACTTTCTAAAATGGGAGGAGAGTTCTACATTGAGTACTTTTACTTTAAATACTTTAAAGTGATGGTTCGGAGTAATTCACCCTAGGGTCCTTTGCACCATGACCTCGAGCCAAACACCCCCCCAGAAGCTGTTTTCACCTGGGTCTTACATTGTGAGAGTTAGCTAGAGTAGCGTTATCAGCTGAATAGCTTAGCGCAGGGGCTAACGGACCCATGTTTGTATCTCGTAAATTACCCCACTAATAATGCCCGAAATGATACCAAACGTCTACAAGTAGTACAAATAGGTTATGCTCTCATAAAATGATGGATTGGAAAGTTTGTAAGTACACCAGAAGTTTATGTAAATAACACTTGCCTGCTGGCTTCTGCTCTCTGATGTTGTTGTTGCTGCTGTAAGACGAGTGCTTAGGGACGTCTACAAATTACAACACCGAAAAGAGATGCAACAAAAATATTTATTAATTTAACTAAGTAATTGCTGTAGTATAACTAGCAGGAGACAAGTAATAATTGAGGTAAGTTTGGAGACATTACCTTATTTAATCATTGAATTAATAAATATTTTTGTTGTAACTGCATTGTTGAGAGTTTTTAATGATTTGATTTTAACTGTCGATTCAGGAGCCTCTGCTGTCTTAGTGCTTTTAGACCTTACTGCGGCCTTTGACACTGTGGACCACTCAATTCTCCTGGCACGTTTGGAGAGTTGTGTGGGAATCAAAGGTACTGCACTAAGGTGGTTTGAATCTTATCTAACTGACAGGAGCTTCTCTGTCCAACTCGGGGATTTTTATCTGAAAAGGCTCCATTTACCTGCGGTCCCCAAGGTTCCGTCTTAGGCCCCATTTTATTTTCTTTGTATATGCTGCCCCTGGCCTCCATTTTTGAAAGGCACGAGGTCTCCTTTCACTGTTATGCAGACGACATTCATATTTATATGCCCCTGAACGTAAAAAATCTCCAGCCCCTGTTTGATTGTATGAAAGACATTAAAACATGGATGAATTTAAACTTTCTAAATTTAAATGGAGAAAAGACAGAGCTCATAGTATTTGGAAACCCTAAACCTCTTGATTTAAATTATCTTGGCCCCTTGGCTTCGAACAGTCGTTCAACTGTGAGGAGTCTTGGTGTTGTTTTAGATAGTGCATTTAAGCTTGATAAACAAATATCCGCCACTGTCAGATCATGTTTTTTCCAGTTGAGAACTATAGCCAAGGTAAAGGCATATCTCCATCCTAAAGATCTGGAAAGGGTGATAAATGCCCTTATAACCTCTCGCCGCCTTGACTACTGTAACTTCGTTGACGTGGGCTTAGATAAATGCCCCCCCGCAGTAGGCTGCACGTCTCTTGACAGGAAAGAGGAAGAGGGACCATATCACACCTGTGTTGCGTCACCTCCACTGGCTCCCTGTTCATTATAGGATCGATTTTAAAATTTTACTACTGACTTTTAAATGCTTAAATGGCCTGGCTCCATTATATTTAACAGAGCTTCTGCACGCTCATATCCCGGCTAGAGTGCTAAGATCCGCTAATCTCCTCCTCTTAGATGTACCGAGAAGCAGACTAAAAACCAGAGGTGATCGAGCCTTCAGTGTAGCTGCCCCTAACTTGTGGAACAACTTGCCAGTCCATATCAGAACCTGCCAAACTCTGGAATGCTTTAAATCATTGTTAAAAACTCATTACTTTTCTTTGGCTTTTCCTTCGAGTTAGGTTTGTTATTTCCTGGTAATTTTAAGTTTATTTTAATTTCACTATACCTCGTATACTGTATATTACACATGTTTTATTGTTGTATAAAATGTATGAGCAGTAATTTGTTGTTGTTGTTTTAACCTGTGAAGCACCTTGGTCAACCATGGTTGTTTTTAAGCGTGCTATATATAAATAAATTGATTGATTGATTGATTGATAACTCTTTTCGGTGTAGTAATTTGTAGACGTCCCTAAGCACTCGTCTAACTGCAGGTAGCAGCAGCAGCAACAGAGAGCTGAAGAGAGCAGGCAAGTGTTCATAAACTTCTGGTGTACTTACAAACTTTCCAATCCATCGTTTTATGAGAGCATAACCTATTTGTACTACTTGTAGACGTTTGGTATCATTTTGGGCATTATTAGTGGGGTAACTTACAAGATACAAACGTGGGTCCATTAGCCCCTGCGCTAAGCTATTCAGCTGATAACGCTACTCTAGCTAACTCTCCCAATGTTTGACCCAGGTGAAAAAAGCTTCTGGGGGGGTGTTTGGCTCGAGGTCATGGTGCAAAGGACCCTAGGGTGAATTACTCCGAACCATCACTTTAAGTACATTTTCATGATGATACTTACATACTTTTACCTAAGTAAGATTTTCAATGCAGGACTTTTACTTGTAAAATTTACTTTAGTATTTTTACAGTGTGGTATCTGAATACTTCTTCTTCTACTGATGAGTGAAACAGACACAGAGAGGCAGTATCACCAATTGAGCAGCAGATTGCACTGCAGGGGGAGGAGAAGGATGGCGTGGCGTAACAGTCGTATATATTTCCCGTCACACCTCTGCGCCGCTGACCCTCTCCGTTTGATTTTTCTCTCTCTATTAGTGCTCAGGCTTCTTTTTATGTTGTACAATGTTGACAAATCACATTATGGAGTGTGTGTTAGCACTGGGGGGAGCTGTATAGATTATGGTGACTGGCAGAGAAAGGGCCCGGCAGATCCATGTCCTCTTTTCGCTCTCTATCTCTGCAGTAAACTGTCAACTCAACTGGGCTCTTCATCATCACCGTCCTGCAACAGCGGCAGACAGCGGGGAGTAAATAAAGATATGGGAAGGCTTATGAAATGTGAGGAGGGTGCTGCTAGGCAAAGCACTGCTGTGTATAAAGGCCGGGGTGTAGTGGGAAATAAACAGAAAGGGTAATTATGAGCAATGAACATTCAGCAAATCATCACCAAGACATTTGATTTTAGCTTTTTTGTATGTAAATGACAACTGAATGTGCACTTTGATTAAACCTACATATAAACTATTTGTATTAAACCCTTAGCAAATATGTGACTGCACATCCAAAAACCAGTATCCACAGAAGCAGAAAAATGCATAGAGTATGCAATCTTGTTACCAGATTTACACTCCTGCATAATGCATTGTTACACCAAAGAGATTATATTTTTAGTCATGCTTTCGTGTTTGTCTGTTAGTCAGCAGGATATCTGAAATCCAGTGTGCAAAATACTTTCTGACAATCCATGCTGTGCACTTTCAACAACAACATATTAACTCCACAATTATTCATCCATTCTCAGCGAGAAATGGTATCAGAAAAAAAGAAAATAAGGTTCAGTTTTACAAACACGTACCCACCGCACACCTGCAAATGTGAGCCGCAATTACCTCTAAAGCTACATCAACACTCCTACGTTTATATGTACTATATTTTTAAATGGCGTTTTATTATGAAAACGATCCCCATCCACACAAGAGTTATAGCACCATTTCAGAACTATTCTCCGTCCATACTAACACGCCTGAAAACACATACCAGAGACCATTCATGTACACTGGGCAAGTGCAAACTTGCTTGGCAATAACTGATTCTACACCGATCCTTGTGAACGTGGTTGTTCAAAAGCAATGATTAAAATGAGAAATTTCTGGAACAGAAGCTTTGTCAGTGACAGGTTTAGCCACCATTCACATCGACTATTTCACTTGTCTCAGTTCTTGTAATAATTTGACAAAATCATGCATAAAGGCCTGAAGTCATACTTCATCATACATTAGCATCAGCTGCTTCATTCATGCTTCACAATCACTGGATTATTCATCAGCTGCTTGGCTATTAGCTGACTTGTAACACCCAATCATATTCATGCAGATGTACAGCAAAACCATTATAATCTGACACTTTCACTATTACGCCTCTTTGTTTGTTAAGTGGGATTAGTTTTCCCAGAAGAGCAGAGCCTTTTCAACTAAATTCAACTGCATAACAATTTGCTAAAGCTAGCCAATTCCTTGACATAGGTGTCTGACTGAAGTGACTTCATGCAGTGGCAGATAATGCAGGATAAGTTAGGGTTAGTGCCTGACGAGGTAGTCTGGCGGTGGCAACCGAGGTGTTGGCCTCCCAGTCGTCCATTAATTCTTGTTATAGCATGGCCTGGTTGAATACTCAAATCTGATTGCTGCAGGGTGTCCATAAAACAGGGTTATGGGACACCTACTAAAGGATTTGCATTGAAACAGACTGTTTACCATTCTAAATGAATGCAGCCCAGTTCAGACCAAAGATTCGCGACAAGACAAAACCGTTTAAGAACGTTGCAGAGAAAAGTGTTAGCGGTCTGAGCTGGCCCATCTCAGCTCCACTCAAACCAGCTGATGGTGTCGCTGAATCAGCTGGTCGAGTCTCCAGAGGCTGGTTTTAGAACGTAAGAGACGTCACCTGTTTCAACAGCCAATAGAGAAGTCATATAAATCAGGTACAATAAAATGATCCATAATCCATTTTATTTCTGTTAAAAACTAGACGTGCACCCACAAGCATGTACGGTCGAGCGAGCTAGAGAGTGACTGAAGAGAGGGAGTGCTGTAAATCAGAGAAATAAAACGCTGATTAATCACTTGAAATGTAACTGTAGCAAGCATCTCACTATCACTAACGTTATCCAAGTTCATATTTAAAATATCATAGACTATTACAGTCTATGTAAAATATACAATAACTGAGGAAGCCTAGTGACCAGTCCATAGCAACCAGTTTATGTATTGAATTTGTTACCCAGAGTGCTTTGGTGAAAGGTCTCAATGTTTTATTGTTTTATTTCATGTGAATACTAGTTTACTAGAGGAGTAACTTAGTATTTGAAGTAATGCAGTAATGCATGAAGTTTGCATTTAGTTTCCATGCTTATTGTGTTTCCACAACTACTGTATGTTAATGAGTAAATCTACTGAAATGGCCACCACACCATAACAGAGGAGTGTGATGCGTAGATGAGAATGCAGAGGTTAAATCATGTATGTCGTGGCTGTAAAAAATAAGTGGCGTCTGCACATCTTTACCAAGTGCTAACCAGTACAGAAGACATCCATAAATTGATGGGGAGGGTCATGCCTCTTTTTGCAATCATTTTGGAGGGTCATAGAAATGTATTTGTATGTATATAGAAATGGTTCTCTTTCCACTCTTTTTCCTCTCCTTCTCTCTTTCCTCTTTTTCTCTCTCTTTCCTCTCTTTTTCCTCTCCTCTTTCCTCTTTCTCTTATCTCCTCTTTCTCTCCTCTCTCTTCTCTCCTTCTCTTTCCTCTCATCTTTCTTCTCTTCTCTCTTTCTCTCTGTCTCTCTTTCTCTTTTTCTGCTTGTTTGTTCTAAGCAATGGATATGGCTAATAAGTCTTTTTAGTCAATGTATTGGAACTTCCACTTTTGACAGTGTTACAGTTTAGCTTCCAGCTTTTCTAGAAATGTATTTCAGCTCTTAACTTATGTGCAGTTCAGCTTCCAACTTCCACGTTTTTCAGCAGTGTAGTGCAATGCATTTGAGATTTTTAAAACAATTTGTTCTATATTTCTGCATTTTCATCAATGTTTCTCACAGCATTTGTAAGTCTTCCATACTTATTCATAATTTCAGTTAGAAAATAAATTATTTTATACATTAGTGGTGTTATTCAACTTTTTAATGAAATTCATACTTATTAAACCGATTTCCACTTTTTCAACTATTCTCACTACTTCAACTTCTTCTTACGGATTTAAGCTATTCATCCAGTTTAGCTTTAGCAATTCAGCTATTCAGCATTCCCAAGCATTTTCTAGTTACACATCTTTCCTCTGCCATGGGAGTCTATGGCAGCCCATAGAACCGTACAGTAAAACGTTGTGAAATTTGGCACATTGATTTGGAACAGTACCATAATTCATTTCACCAAGTTTTAGGTCATCACCACAGGCAGTCTAGAGCCACCAATGGGTCAAAGTTGGTGTTGCATTCATGAAATTAACTTCTGAACCGTATCCTCGATTTTGAACATTGAGTTATAGTCGAAATCCTTGGATGACGCCGAACTCAACGCACCCCATGATGTCAATATCCGCCATGTTGGCCCTTCCGCCATATTGGATTTGATGAAAAACACTAAAAAGTTTTCACAGGTCACAAAATTGGTCAGATTTTCACGAAACTTGGCACAGATGATCTTCAGACCAAAACGCACAAAAGTTATTCCATTGTGTATTGATATTCGAAAGCGTTTGCCTGTCACAGCCAATCGAAATCGACAGCGAAGCCGCTAAACATGAAGTGAACTTATATCTCGGGGAGGCTTTCACGTATCAAAATCAATCTCAATACTTGGACTCTTGACCCAATTAGAAGGAGGCTCAAGAAATTTGGTGACTTTTCACCACTAGGGGGCACTATAATCACAGGAAGTAGGCTCATATCCCTTGTATTGTCCTTCGGGTCACCGGGACCCGTCCAGTTTAGTTGACTTTGAATTTGCTCAATGCCAGGCCAATACAAAATGTCAAATAAACGTATAGTTAACCCTTGTGTTGTCTGGGTCCCAGTGACCCAAAGGACAACACAAGGAATGCAATTCAGCAATGCTTTTACGTATAGAAACCAAACTTAGTATATGGACTTGGGACCCCATTCTGTGGACACACAATAAATTTGGTGACCTTCGACCACTAGGGGGACGCTAGGGTTACAGGAAATTACCTCATATCTCAGCAATGCTTTCATGTATCAAAACCAAACTTGGTACATGGACTTGGGACCGCATCCTGAGGACGCACAAGCAATTTGGAGTCTTTTGACCACTTGGTGGGTGCTATAATCACAGGAAGTAAGCTCATATCTCACCAACGCTTTCATTTATTGAAACTGAACTTTGTACAGGGACTTTGCACTTGATTGTGAGATCAAGGACACTGGTGTAATTTGGCCTCTAGGGGCACTGTAACAAAGTAAATGAGCTGATATCTCAACCATTCTTTATCCAATTGCCACATACATGATACCCATAGTGTTAGGTAAGTGTGTGCTGGGAACAAAGAAACGCTTTATTAAAAAATATCTGGTTTGTTAAGAAATCCGATTTGTAGGTGAATTTAGGTGAGTTCATTCCATCCCTGCCTGTGAGTTTGAGGTTGAAAAACAGAGAGCAGAGAGGGCTGGGAGTTCAGATAGAGAAGTGCTTCGTTTCCAGTGTGAGCACTCTAAATTGTGTTTTATTCAAAGAGGTTATGGTCTCCCGCTTGTCAAACCAGTTCCATCAAACTAATCCTGCTGTGTCAACGCCTCAGGACCCAACAAGTGAAAGAGGGAGGGGGAGGAGTGTTCACAGCTCAAAGTTTTGTCTTGGTTCCTAAAGGCCGTCACCGCTGACGACACGCGTACAGATTCAAGCCGTCTTTCTTTCTGGACATTTCAGGGCTTATGCAAATGTTAAGATGTCATTTTCTAAAGTTTTCTGCATATATTCTATTCCCTAACCTTACCTCCAGTGGTATCATACAGATTGTTCTGCTTTAAGTTGGCTGGGTTTTAAGATATCTGTCTCTGAGATGTCTGTCTTTATTCCTCAGAGGCTCAGGGGGGGGAGGGGTTGACTACAGATTCTGTACTACATTTAACAATTATTTATTAAACACTAAATATTAAATTTAAATAATAATATATAATTAATAAATTATATCTATCTATCTATCTATCTATCTATCTATAAATTCTATCTGCCACATGGCGAGTAAATGTTTGTACCAAAATAGTTCTGTTTTTCAGTCTTCATTTTGGCAAAACTGCATCTACTTTCTTCTGTTGCTCTGCTGTCTGCATGTCGGAGCTTCGCAGGGGGCGGGCCGACACACTGGCACACACAAACACTGGCACACACACCAGAGGCCAGCCACGTCACTTCTGTTTACGGATAGCTATCGTTTACCTCAGGCTAATTAATTAGCTAGTAAGTGGCGATTTTTGGCAGCCAACCTTCCAAAAGATAGAACAATGAAATTAAATGTTAACCGATCATTAACCATTGACCGACATGCAGGAAATGGAGTCTTGGTTCACCTGTCCGGGAGACTCTGACATATTTTCCGCACTCCGTGTCCGCGGACAGCTGTAAGCTTGTACTGGTTAATGTTCTGTGCATTGTCGGACGCATGCAGCCACTTTCCTGAAACCGCTTGCGAGACTGACAAGTCCACAGCAGTGCGTGGCGTTTATATCCGAGCCTGTCTCCACCGCCTCCACCTGCAGGACAGAGTAACACGGCGGATATCGCTCATATACATTTTTTTTAACATTTTTTTTACGACGACGACATAGTTAAGGCGGCAGGCGTGTGTTGCTTATAGGCATGCCGCC
Organism: Perca fluviatilis; assembly: GCF_010015445.1. Taxonomy (NCBI): domain Eukaryota; kingdom Metazoa; phylum Chordata; class Actinopteri; order Perciformes; family Percidae; genus Perca; species Perca fluviatilis. Next base: position 3,729,005 of record NC_053124.1, on the reverse strand, counting down.
TTAGCTGCAAAATGCTGCGGGAAACCCTGCATGGACCAAATTACGCAACATTACTTGTTTTTTTTGTTTTGTCATCCAGGCAAACTGTTACGGGGGTCCATTACATACATGTTTGTTATGGCTTTATTCAAATAAGACAGGAGAACTACAGAAAGAGCTACAATGCTCATACATTTGGCATCCAGTGCTAAGAAGGAGCTATCATACTGCCAGCTGACCCTCCCCCTTGATACATTTCTCACCAACTCCATCATTTATCAGGGAATTCTGCTGCCTATTTTATCCGCAACAAATCTGCCATACTATACGACTATATAGGTTGTTCATTCCTACCCTCTAAAACAACCCATAGAAGCGTTTCATAAATAAGCACCCCTGGAGGTGGAAGGAAATATGACTCACGGTTGCGGTTTAAACACACAAACGTCCTGGTTTGGGTTAAAATCAGTACATCTGTTATGTTACTTCACTGCACATGACACTGTCATTATGCACATGATGTAGAATGTGACATAGTTAAAAATATAGGTTTTCAAGCTGAAATAAGTATTTTACAGAATAATGCTGACATATAAAGAAGAAAACTAACATTTGCTCATTCACACTGTGTTGTTCGTTCAACGGATTTCATTTTATTTATACTTAATAGATTATAATAAGGTGATCACTTTCCGCTTGTTTGTTGGTTTTGTCCACTTGGGGCAGCAGGACAAGATGTAAACAAAACAGTGACATTTTAGCAGCTTGTGAAGTTAGCAACTTGTTGAGAGATTTGTAGAGCTGATAGGCTTCAAAAGGCAGGGGCGCCGTATAGGGGGGAAAAGTTATGACAATTCCAAGGGCCCACAATTGACAGGGGCCCCAAAACATAGGTAAAAACTAATATAAAATTATTAAACCCTCAAAAATATAATACAATTAACGATCTCTTTCTTTTTACTTGTTTTTGGCAGTAAAAGTTAAATATCCCCACTGACCAAAAAGTAAACATCCATATTGACCGACCACCCCCCTGTATCTGCATGAAATGTTTTGGTCCTGCCTAAGCGCACTCAGTGAGGTGTTTAGTTGCAGTCAGTAGATGCGCCAGAACTACAGTGACCACAATGTTGCCAAGTAACGTTAAATCAAAATCTGGTTTTCAAAAAAGGAAATAGAGAAAAGAGAGGAAAGACAAAGGAAAGGGTTTCAAACTGTAACCCAGTTTTTCACCAAGAAAGGTGGGTAGCCTCTAGTCTGTGAGTGGTATTAACCTGTTGGCTTAATGTCCATAGTGGAATAAGCTAGCTAGCTACAGACTAGTGTTAGCCTACATTTAATCACCATTTAATCAGTGCAGGGAAACATTTAGCAAGATATTCATATTAAATCATTGTCCCTGCCCCTTTTAGCAGCACCCTAGTCTCCTCCTAACTGTGCCCCTCTCTGTCCCAGTGAAGAAGGTGAGCAAGATTGTGTTCAATGACATGCCAGTTATTTGAGAGAAAAGTTTGGGTTTCCAGCAGTCCTTTGTTCTTATTCATACCTTTTACTTTGATGTCACTGGCACGGTTAGTTTGTTATGACCATATTCCAAACCTCAAAACCTTTTGATTTAATGATCACGTGATCTGTTTTGTAGCACTATAATAACTCTGGTGTGGAAATTCCATTTTCCATGTCCACTTTATTTTCTTGTTGGCAGATACAGTATGTGCAGCTAAGTTAACAAATCTGCTGTTTTCATTATTTTGAGAGGATGATGTTAATTTATTTAGATTGAAAAGTTAATATATATTTAAGTTTGTTCATTTTTTTTTTTTTTTTTTTTTTTTATTATTTTTTATAATAATTAATAATAATAATAATTTCGTTAAGAGAATTTTCCATTTTGTCAAGTGAAAAGATGGCCTTCAGCACATTTTTATGGTTGCTTTTAATCTTGCATCAAATAGTGAACTGCATACTAGACTTGCATGTACAAATCACCAGCAGTAAATATTGTGCTAGTACTAGTATTGAACTACAAGAAGCAAGACAGTTGCAAGCCTTTAATTAGCGTTATGTAAAGCTTTTGATGGGACAGTTAGGTCCTAGAGATGTGGTGACAACAGCTGCGCAGAGGGGGCCCATTTTGATTTTTCTGTCATGGGGCCCAAAATTCCTGGCGGCACCCCTGTCAAAAGGACAACACATCGGTGGTAGAAAGGTTTAACTGGATTTACCCTGCAGAGATCTGAGGAGCAGTTAACCATAGTCCTCATAAATCCACCGGACTTTAGAACGCCAACACAAAGAAAACGAAAGGTAACGGACATCCGGACGAAAAAAAAGGGCACACGGCGGAATTTCCGACAGCAACAGAGCAGTCCCGGAAGTGGAAGGTCTTGGATATAGCAACTTGTTAGCCAACAGTTTCTTATTCACACATCCAGCAGTTATGAAGCCACTTCATTCATTTGGAGTCTTGTTTGTGTCCCGATGAATGTAAGTCCAATATTCACTCTCCTTCTTGCTCTGTTTTTCATCAATTGAACAACTTGTGAAATTCACCAGCACATTAAAGGCACCAAGTGCATCTTTCAAAGGGGCTTTAAAAATGTATTTTCATGGGAACAATTTTCTCATTAAGAAATAATCCTTTGAAATCTGTTGACATTGTGCTCTCTGAGCAGGGATACTGTTACTGGAAAGTTGTTGATATTGAAATAAGATGACTTTTCACAATGTGTCTTTGTGTAGCCCTTTAAGTTTCCTCTTCCGTAAGAAACTCAGATGCACTTGATTGGGAGCAAAACATTAGCTGCAGGAAATGATGCCAAAATATGACGAGGGTTTACAAGTAGACACATATCTGATAGCCAGTTCCTAATGCTTGGAAAGTAAAATATACCTAGATGGAGTCTAGAATAGGCTACATATATTGGACTTTTCCTCATGTGTTCGTCCGTGGAATAAACAGCAGAGCGGGTACAGAAATCATTACAGATTCCTTCCTCCTCCAAAGTACCTGGGACAATTGGTGAAGTTTTTATCTGGAGTTTTCATAAGGACATTGTGAAAGGTGTCAAATGAGCAGGAAGTGTAGGGGTGACTGAATGTGAAGGCTGCCTCAACTTGACTTTGGGTCAACACAGATGATACTGTCATCTGCTGCATATGCATGTGCTTCTGGAGGCCCATATGCCTGCACCCTGTTTTAACAATTCAAATCAGCTGTGTGCATACAGCAAATCTGTTGAGGCTGACCAACACAAAAACTCAGTTGAAATAGAATCAAACACTGTTAAAAGTGCCACTACCTACTGTATTCATCTTGTTTTTCCTGCTGTTCTTTGTGCCCTTGGTCTCCTGTTAGAATAATATTCGGGATGACAGACAATGGGAAAAAGTCTGTCACCATCTAAAAATGTCAAACATTCTTTAGTTCCAATCCACCAAACACCAAACGAGTCAATGGCAGAATAAGCTGTTTGGCATTGGCAGAGAAGATTTGGCAACTTTTTCATGGGTGCAACCCACATACTGAGCGCTGACGCTCATCCCACAAACACATATTCCTTACAAATGGGGCACCATTTTGACCATTTTCACCTCAGTTTGAAGCTGCGCGACAGCTGCACAGTACGCTCGGCCATCACCGGAAAAGTGCTTCTAATTGACTTCAGTGGTCTCTGTCAAAGTCTATGGCGTCACTGTTTTCATTTCTTTCACTGTCTATGCTCAGATCTCTGCAGGGTAAATCCAGACAGCTAGCTAGACTATCTGTCCAATCTGAGTTTTCTGTTGCACAACTAAAACAACTTTTGAACGTACACGTTCCACCAAAACAAGTTCCTTTGCAGAGGCACTGTGGCTCCATGTTGCGCACTAGCGATGCCCATGATGATTCTGATTGGTTAAAAAAAATGGCAAAAAAACGGAGCACGTTTTTCTCCCATCCCGGAATGCTGTGTGGACTAGCCAGACCCTCCTCCGCAGCGCTGTGGAGGAAGGTCTGGCAATGTGAGACTAACTGACATCCAGCACAAGAACAGGACAGTTGGGTTTAGGGAAAGATCATTGGTGGGGTTACAAAATGTACGTTTCAGTGACACGCGGGACAAGAACGGGCGCGTACCCCGGTCTCCTGGGTGAAATTCCTGTGTTGTTTGACCAATCCACCACCCCAACCAACCTCCTTATGCGGATTTTCGTTCTTTCATAGTACTTGCTACCATTTTCTCTCTTCGTATCCAACACTGAGAGCCACTGACCAAGTGTATTTGACGAGTTGGGAGTGAGAATGTGTTGGCTTCTTGCGGCGCTTTTTCTTAAGTGTTGTCAGGTTGGTGAAGATATTTTCTAAATGCTGCGCATGTGTTGTCGAAGCGATGAAGGTGTTTCTTCATTAGCTTGTGTTCTGTCTATTTGCATGCTTTCTTAATTTGCAGTGTTTTGAGCTCTCAGGGCCACCGTACAAAATACTTCTTCCTCCTTCCATGTTGGCTCATTCAGGAAAACAATACAGGTACACGGTAGAGGTTATTATTATAGTCCTATAATATCAGGCTGAGCCTGAAAAGGACGTCAGACTGACTGTACATGTGGTCTTTCACAGACTAATTAGACTACAGATTTTATTCAGAGCATTTATAGCTGTTTTTATGGCCCCCCTTAATTTCTTCACACATTTGACAGTTAAGATGCTGTGCATCATTTGTAATTGCCGTCTCCTCAAATGTCGCTGGAAGGAACGAGGATGTCCCATTTGGTAAATACATTGCCTCTGTCCTCGCATCTGTCTGTGGCATCCCAGCTGGGAGGAAAAGGAAGACACACGAGGGAGGCAGAATGGAAAGCATGGAAAGTCCTTTTTACTATGTAGTTCACTATATTTCCTGTCAGCCATTTTATTTGAGTGGCAATGTAACCGAAGAAAGACGTGTCTGTGGCATGGGTGATTCATAATGGTCCGAATTTTCAATATACTGCTTACAATAGAGGAATGGAAAACACAATTCAGTATTCACCCAAATAAAGAAGTCCATTTAAAAAGAATGATGTGCTTTCTAACAGTGGGTCATTTTAAAATGAACTGATACAAGTGTTGCATGTCTTTAGATATTACAGTACTGATATTGCCTGATGGCTGTATATAAAGAGCATCATGTTTCCTGGTATGAACTTGGATTACTGCCATTTCTGGGAAAACATCCAAACTCTGCATTGTCCCAAATTCACATTAATGATTAGATGTTTCTGTGAGGGCTGAGAAAAACCAACAATGTTTCCACACCCATTAGTAAAAGAGTTATCTACAGGCCGGGACTGGCTTTCTGTGCAGTGTGAATTTATTATATTGCTGCATATGTGCATGCATGTTAATGTGCATGAGGTTTCTTTATCAAGTGATTCACACACACATCCACATAGCCCCAAACAAAGTGCACACACACACACACACACACACACACACACACACACACACACACACACACACACACACACACACACACACACACACTCTGTCTTTGAGTCTATTTGTAGTTTTAATTGGCACATTAACTGGGCAGTAAAAGGCTCTTCTTGCTGGCTAAAAGCCTATAGCTGTACAGCATGCTTGGTTGCATCTACCCAATAGAAGGGGCTTGCCTCTCGCACTGCAGACAACATGCCTTCGCCACGGAGAGAGAAATAAAACACATTCCAAAAAAAAAAAAAGTATAATCCGCTGCTTAATCCTTGTAAATCAGGATGTCACAAAAATCAAGGCCATTCTGCCATGAATGGAACTATATTTACATCAGCGCTCTAGAGTGAGTGGGTGGATGGAATGAAACCATATTGTTTTCTCAGAAGCACTTTGTTCACCACTTGCATCTGAAATTAGGGACGCTCAATGTGCACTCAGGGTGCCCGGGCCCTTATGTGAGCCAATGATGTGATAATGATTCTTCACTTATCTGTCAGTGTGTTGTGCCTAAACTAAGCTGGGGTCTACATACTTCATACTCCCTTAAAGTGATAGTGCGTTATTTCTGTCGCCCCCATGAGGAATTCTAAGTAATGACAACAACATCCACAGTGCATCCACATGACCCAAGCTTTCACCTCCAGCCCTTCTCCACGCAGTTGCTAGTAGCGTTTATCCTGTCAAATCAAGGAGGACACGGAGTAATTAAAAAAACATGATGGACTCTTTAGAAGAGGTAATTATCTTAAAATGTGTATGCAAAAGAGCATGTTTCCGTCCTCATATGTAAACCAAAGAACATAGCGATCATGCAGTTTGGGCATGTTTAGGCACCAAAACTACTTAGTTTAGTTAGAAAAAGATTGTGGTTTGAGTTCATCCACCCATGACCCATCCACCACCTTACGTGGAAATTTGGCCCTTTTATACTTCGTCATCTTACTTTCTGCTTTGCTTCCATCATAATAACTACAACCACTAGAGGGCACCGCCATTGTAAATATATGTTGTGATTGCTGCTTAAAGCTATCTTTCTATCTAGCTGCGTTAGTCTTGCTCTGCCCTCCTACGTACTTCCGCTCAATTTTCATTTTCCTTCAGTACTAGGTCTGGGTTTGTGGTATATTCTTGGGTTTTCTCCGGCCAATCTTTACCGGTCCAATCAGCGAACAGAGGGAGTGGCTGAGAACAATGACGTTGAGGTCGTGCGCTAGTTTGAGTTGTAGTTCGGGGTGGGGGGGGGGGGGGGGGGGGAGGGGGGGGGGGCTTTTGGGTGGGGGGGGGGGGGGGGGGATGATGAAAAAGAAAAAGCAAAAAAAAAAAAAAATTTTTTGGTTTTTTTTTTTTTTTTTTTTGCTGGGGTGGGGGGGGGAGGGGTTTTTTTTTTTTTTTGTTGGGGGGTGGAGGAGAGGGGAAGGGGGGGGGGGGGGGGAGGGGGGGGGGGGGGGGGCGACCAAAAATTAGTGGGGGGTTTTTTTGAAAAACCGAAGGGGCCTTTATTCAATAGTTTTAAACTTCAACAGAGTACCCGCCTTCAAGGAAGTTAAAACTTGTCAATGGAGAGTTGCCAGACTCTCTGTACAAATGAAATGTACGAGAGTCTGGTAGGACCAGGCTAATAGTGCCCCACACTTTGGGTTCGAGGGGCAGACACCGTCACCACATTTAAGAGTAAACTGAAAACCCTCCTCTTTGATAAAGCTTATATTTAGGGAGTGAGGAGTTGCAGCGTCCACCTAACCCGGCCCACCTGCTTCTCTTCGTAGTCATGAGTTTTATTTATTATATAATTAATAATATAGCGAGAGTAGAGGGAGGCATACGGTGGCCCTGAGAGGCCACAGCACGCAACAATAAGACAACACGTGCAAATAAGACAACACGTGCAAATAAGACAACACGCACTAATAAGACAACACGCACTAATAAGACAACACGTGCAAATAAGACAACACGTGCAAATAAGACAACACGCACTAATAAGACAACACGCGCTAATAAGACAACACGTGCTAATAAGACAACACGTGCAAATAAGACAACACGTGCAAATAAGACAACACGCACTAATAAGACAACACGCACTAAAAAGACAACACGCACTAATAAGACAACACGTGCAAATAAGACAACACGCACTAATAAGACAACACACACTAATAAGACAACACGCACTAATAAGACAACACGTGCAAATAAGACAACACGCACTAATAAGACAACACGCACTAATAAGACAACGCGTGCAAATAAGACAACACGCACTAATAAGACAACACACACTAATAAGACAACACGTGCAAATAAGACAACACGTGCAAATAAGACAACACGCACTAATAAGACAACACGTGCAAATAAGACAACACGTGCAAATAAGACAACACCTGCAAATAAACCACAGCACACACTAATAAGACAACACATGCAAATAGCCCACACCACAACGGAAGTGTTTTCAGGGGACACTTTTAAGTGATGCACATGTGCCTCAACCATTGGCTTTGCGGTACATAGACAACAACAGGACAATTTTAACAATTTTTGCCATTTTATTCATCACTAAATTCACTTCTGAATACGTTTTAGGCGAGAAATGAGCTCTTTAGATTTCGAATATGGCAGTCTTGCGAAAATCGTTGCTGAATTGACAATTTGTTTCAAAGTTTTCGGAATTGAGGAGCTCCATAAAGTGACGCGACAGCCAGCTAGCGCCTGCCGGGCAGACCGCTCTCGTAAATAAGAGGCTTTTATTTCGCCGTTGATGGATTATTTGTTTAAGTATCACAACACATGTCCATTTTAAGAGTAACCTGTGGTTAGCTGCATTTTCGGAGTTAAACTCCACAAGCGCTTGCAGGCTTAACAACCTCGCTGGCCGGCCGTCACACACACACACACACACACACACACACACACACACACTCGCCGATACATAATAATAAAATACTGAGCACCCTACATGTGCCAGACTACCAGTAGGCTACATTCATTTAAAATTAAACATAGCAGTTGGTGCTGAGTGGAGTGTCTGTCATGGTGTGATTGGTTATGTTGGTGGAATTGATTCTTAATTTCCCATGAAACTGATCGCGGTTACGTGCCAGTTTAACTACTCATCTCCAATCCTATCTGTATTTGTGAGAAGTGGCGCTGTCCTGAGTTGAAAGCCTATTTTACGGCTTTATTATCGAGTTAATAGGTGTGTGTGTTCGCGTCGGCCGCTGTCCATTTCCTAACGTTCTGACATGCAAACAATTTTTGACTCCTTTTTTTTTTTTGAAGGCGTGCGCCCGTGAGCACTCACTTTGGAAAACATAAATCCGCGCCTATGCAGACACACACACACACACACACACACACACACACACACACACACACACACACACACACACAACGACGCCAGAGCGCAGCGGACAATGCGGGAGACTTGTTTAAATTATGACATAGGCTATATACATTAGATTTGGTATTTAGCTCATACTTTTTGTTGGTGTATTTGTTTTCTGATTTATTAGAAGTTGAGTTTCAGTCTGTATGATAAATGAACAGTTGTACATAAAGTGGTAACATGCTATGACATGTTATGTAGACTAAAGGGGAGACACCAACCTTTATAATTTGAATTGCCAATTTCCATCTGTTGTCCCTAGGCATTTACAGTGCACTACAATAATATATAAATGATAATTCCACATAACACTAATAGGGACACCTAGGACACGCCAGTGCATAGGCCTACTTCTTTTTATAATTTAAACTGACATAAACTAATACACTAGTCGGATCGTGTTCCACTCTTTTGAATAAGTTAGGGGTGTTAGAGCTAAACCATAAACAATAAAATTAAAGCTAATAATATATTACTTAATAATAAATAATTTAAACAATTTTCCTGAAGAGAAACGGGTATCTCCCGCGCTATGGCTGTGTGTGTGTGTGTGTGTGTGTGTGGTAGCCGATTTATGTTTTCCCCCGTGGATGCTCACGCGTGTAACAACAAAAAAAGGTTTGCATTTCAGAATTTAAATAGGCTTTCAACTCAGGACAGCGCCACTTCTCACAAATACAGATAGGATTGGAGATGAGAAGTTTAACTGACAACCGATCAGCTTCGTGGGAAATTAAGAATCAATGCCACCAACGCTCCACTCAGCGCCAACTGCAATGTTTAACTTTAAATGAATGTAGCCTACTGGCAGTCTGGCACAAGTAGGGTGCTCAGTATTTTATTATTATGTATCTGTGTGTGTGTGTGTGTGTGTGTGTGTGTGTGTGTGTGTGTGACGGCCGGCCAGCGAGGTTGTTAAGCCTGCAAGCGCTTGTGGAGTTTTACTCCGAAAATGCAGCTAACCACAGGTTACTCTTAAAATGGACATGTGTTGTGATACTTAAACAAATAATCCATCAACGGTGAAATAAAAGCCTCTTATTTACGAGAGCGGTCTGAGAGACCTCCATCTTAGAGCGGGGTCTCTGAGCAGGACTGTCTGAGCGACGAGCTAGCGCCCCGGCAGGCGCTCGCTGGCTGTCGCGTCACTTTATGGAGCTCCTCAATTCCGAAAACTTTGAAACAAATTGTCAATTCTGCAACGATTTTCGCAAGACTGCCTATATTCGAAATGTAAAGAGTTCATTTCTCGCCTAAAACGTATTCAGAAGTGAATTTAGTGATGAATAAAATGGCGAAAATTGTTAAAATTGTCCTGTTGTTGGTCTGTCTATGTACCGCAAAGCCAATGGTTGAGGCACATGTGCATCACTTAAAAGTGTCCCCTGGAAACACTTCCGTTGTGGTGTGGGCTATTTGCATGTGTTGTCTTATTAGTGCGTGCTGTGGTTTATTTGCACGTGTTGTCTTATTTGCACGTGTTGTCTTATTTGCGCGTGTTGTCTTATTAGTGCGTGTTGTCTTATTAGTGCGTGTTGTCTTATTAGTGCGTGTTGTCTTATTTGCGCGTGTTGTCTTATTAGTGCGTGTTGTCTTATTAGTGCGTGTTGTCTTATTTGCACAGGTTGTCTTATTAGAGCGTGTTGTCTTATTTGCACGTGTTGTCTTATTTGCACGTGTTGTCTTATTAGTGCGTGTTGTCTTATTAGTGCGTGTTGTCTTATTAGTGCGTGTTGTCTTATTTGCACGTGTTGTCTTATTTGCACGTGTTGTCTTATTAGTGCGTGTTGTCTTATGCGTGTTGTCTTATTTGCACGTGTTGTCTTATTTGCACGTGTTGTCTTATTAGTGCGTGTTGTCTTATTTGCACGTGTTGTCTTATTTCCACGTGTTGTCTTATTAGTGCGTGCTGTGGTTTATTTGCACGTGTTGTCTTATTGTTGCGTGCTGTGGCCTCTCAGGGCCACCGTAGAGGCAGGCCAGTACAGCCCGATCTGGTTGGGGAGAGTTCTAGCCCGACCAGGCACCTCTCTTTAACCTGCCTCTCTTAGTTATGCTATTATAATTCTAGACTGCCGGGGAAGCTCCTTCCTTCCTATGACACACTGAGCTGCACTCTCATCTCTACTTGTTACTTTTGTATGCATCCTGTCCCAGAAATGCTTGTTACTAATCTATGACATGAACTTCCACAATGACCTTCGAAGTCACTGTTCCATTATCTTTAATGTGACTATTATTGCCACTGTTCATCACACCCCCAACCGGCCCGTCAGACACCACCTACCAAGAGTCTGGGTCTGCCGAGGTTTCTTCCTAAAAGGGAGTTTTTCCTTGCCACTGTCGCAATAGCCACTGCTAATGCTTGCTCTTGAGGGAATTACTGTAATTGTTGGGGTTTTGGAATTTATAGAGTGTGGTCTAGACCTACTCTATCTGTAAAGTGTCTAGAGATAACTCTTGTTATGATTTGATACTATAAATAAAATTGAATTGAATTGAAATAGTGCATAGTTTCTGTCTCCCCCATGAGGAATTCTAAGTAATACCAACAACACTTTTGGGGCATCCACATGATACAAGCCCTCCTCCTCCTCACAGTTGCTAGTAGTTTATCCCATAAAATCTAAGAGGACACGGAGGATTAAAAAAACATGATGGACTCTACAGAAGAGGTCATCATCTCGTAATGTTGATATCCTCTTTGTCTCCAAAGCTAAACACTGCTGTTGTCCTTCCTCAGCAGTGACGTAAAATGCATCACTACAGCTGCTGCGTGCGAAAGTCGCCAGACTACACCATTTAGCAAACATAGCCATACTGACAAATACAGAGAGAGATTTGTAGAACTGATAGGCTTCATTAGCTGTGTGTTAGTCTCACATTGCCAGATTTCCTCCACGGTGCTGCAGAGGAAGGTCTGGCTAGTCCACACAACATTCTGGGATGGGAGAAAAACGTGCTCTGGTTTATTGGCATTTCTTTAAACCGATTTTACCTTGTCATATTTGAAAAACGACAGTTTGGAGGGTAAATAGGACATACAGTGGGGCAAAAAAGTGTTTAGTCAGCCACCAATTGTGTAATTTTCATCATAGGTACACTTCAACTATGAGAGACAAAATGAGGAAAAAAAATCCAGAAAATCACATTGTAGGAATTTTAATGAATTTATTTGCAAATTATGGTGGAAAATAAGTATTTGGTCAATAACAAAAGTTAATCTCAATACTATGTTATATACCCTTTGTTGGCAATGACAGAGGTCAAACGTTTTCTGTAAGTCTTCACAAGGTTTTCACACAGTATTTTGGCCCATTCCTCCATGCAGATCTCCTTTAGAGCAGTGATGTTTTGGGGCTGTCGCTGGGCAACACAGACTTTCAACTCCCTCCAAAGATTTTCTAAGGGATTGAGATCTGGAGACTGGCTAGGCCACTCCAGGACCTTGAAATGCTTCTTACGAAGCCACTCCTTCGTTGTTTGGGATCATTGTCATGCTGAAAGACCCAGCCACGTTTCATCTTCAATGATCTTGCTGATGGAAGGAGGTTTTCACTCAAAATCTCACGATACATTCATTCTTTACTTTAAACGCATCAGTCGTCCTGGTCCCTTTGCAGAAAAACAGCCCCAAAGCATGGTGTTTCCACCCCCATGCTTCACAGTAGGTATGGTGTTCTTTGGATGCAACTCAGCATTATTTCTCCTGCAAACAAGACAAGTTGAGTTTTTACCAAAAAGTTCTAATTTGGTTTCATCTGACCATATGAAATTCTCCAAAATCCTCTTCTGGATCATCCAAATGCTCTCTAGCAAACTTCAGACGGGCCTGGACATGTCCCCCTGCTTAAGCCCAAAACCCACCCTCGATCCTGAGGTCTTACCAAACTATAGACCTATATCTAACGTTCCCTTTTAATCCAAGATCCTTGAGATGGTAGTTGCTAATCAGTTATGTGATTTTCTACATAGCAATAGTTTATTTGATGACTTTCAATCAGGATTTAGAAAGCACAGACACGGCACTGGTGAAAATGACTAATGACCTTCTAACTGCTGCAGACAAAGGAATTTGTCTTGTTCTACTAGATCTTAGTGCTGCATTTGACACTATTGACCATACAATCCTGTCACAGAGATTGGAACACTTAGTTGGCGTTAAAGGAATCGCTCTAAGCTGGTTTAAGTCCTATTTCTCTGATCGATCTCAATTTGTTAATGTTAAAGGAATATTTCACCGCTGGAAAGCTGAATATATCTTTAAATTGGGTCACTTATGTAGTAGAAATGTGAAAAAAAAATTGAAATTGGTGCCTTCTAGGCCGAGAAAAGCCAGAAAATGTGTTTTGATCTTATATGGATGAAAAACACCAAATCCCAGAATGAACCTGCTTTGTTGCTTTGAGTCCACTCCCAAGCCACGCCTACCGCTTGACAGACCGACAGAGGCATTCAACTCAACTCAAGCGTGTTTTATTGTCATTTCAACCATATACACGAAACAACGTTTCATCGTGACTCAAGTGGTGTTACACATTTAACATATATAAAAACGAAATTATATAAAAACGAACATACGAAACAGGCTACATTTAGTACACACACTTTATAGGCTCCGTGAAAGTTCAGCTAACGCATACTAGCATTAGCGCTTGGTGGGCTGTAAACACCGAGCATAAACACAGCCGTGAATTAGTGTGTAATGTAGAATGGTCGGCATTTAACAGTCACAAACTCCACCAGCAGTTAGCAGTTAAATGGATACAAATCACCACATTTCTGCACCACTCGGTGTTAACACAGCCCACCTCTTTTACCCGGCGACAGAGCATCTCTAGCTCGGAGGGCTAGCAGGCCTGGTAGCTGGACAGTCCGGTACACTATTCAGGCATGTTTCCACAACAAAAACACAAAGTCTCTGAACTCACGTTGGGAGTGTCGTTGAAGTTGGATGTAGTCCAGTTTGTGGTCTAAATGAGCGGACACTTGCAAGCAGGATCCGTAAAGTTCAGCTAACGCATACTAGCATTGGTGTAGCTAAACACGGAGTATAAACACAGGCGTGAATTAGCGTGGAATGTCGAATGGTCGGCATTTAACAGTCACAAGCTCCATCAGCAGTTAGCAGTAGCTAGTTGGATTTTATTTCTACACCAGTCCACCTCCACGGGCCGGCGAGAGCAGCCTGGTAGCTGGATAGTCCCGGTTCCGGTACACTGTTGTTCAGGCATGTTTCCACAACAACAAAAACACAGCAGTCACTGAACTCACGTTGGGAGTTTCGTTGAAGGAGGATGTAGTCCAGCTTGTTGTTTAATGAGCAGACACTTGCAAGCAGGATGGCTGGGACAGGTGGACAGCTAGCGTTAGCTTTCCACCTAGCCGATGAGGATGTCCCCTAGCCGGCTAGCGGCATTGAGCGACACCGCTGGTCTCCGTGCAAGGCGAAGCTCACGTAGTGTGCCGGTATTGCGTCTGTAATAACGTTTCCTCCATATTCTCCGATCTGTACCGATGTATCCCAGTGGTACACACCGTCCGGTAGTTTGAATGCAGATAATTGTTGTAAATGTTTTCTGCTGAAAACCGAAAAGCCTGTTTAGCGAAGGTTCAAGATGGCTGACAGTCGTTTATCTGAATACCTCGGCCAGACTCGGCAGTCCAACCCCTGTGGGCGTGTTGAAAAACATACGGAAGTAGATCCTACTACTGGCTGTAGTCCTTTGCCTCTGGCCCAAAAATCTTCCAATGACGCAAAAATCGTCATTTTACGTCATCGGAAGATTTTTTCCAGGCCCCAAATGCAGAAATCTCTCGTCTCAGGGGGACATGAGGGAGGGAGGCACGGTCATTCAGAAATACTATCGGGTTTCTACTGATACAAAGCTGAATGCTAAATCGGTGAAGTATCCCTTTAACGATAAATCCTCCAAGTACGCTAAAGTTAGCCATGGCGTTCCACAAGGCTCAGTGCTTGGACCAATTCTATTCTCCTTATATATGCTTCCTCTTGGTAATATTATTAGGAAACACTCAATTAACTTTCACTATTATGCGGATGACACCCAATTATGCTTGTCAATCAAATCCGACAAAACCAATCAGCTAGCTAAACTTCAAGCGTGCATTAAAGATATAAAATCCTGGATGACCTATAATTTTCTGATGTTAAAGTCTAACAAAACTGAAGTTATTGTGCTGGGCCCTAAACACCTCCGAATCTTATTATCTAAAGACTTAGCTACTCTAGATGGTATTACCCTGGCCTCCAGCACTACTGTCAGAAATCTAGGGGTTATTTTTGATCAGGATATATCCTTTAACGCCCATCTAAAACAAACCTCAAGAACAGCCTTTTTCCATCTTCGTAACATTGCCAAAATTAGGAATATCCTGTCTCAAAACGATGCTGAAAAACTAGTCCATGCATTCGTTACTTCCAGGCTGGACTATTGTAATTCCCTACTGTCAGGTTGCTCAAATAAGTCCCTTAAGACTTTCCAGCTGATCCAGAATGCTGCAGCACGTGTTCTCACAAGAACTAAGAAAAGAGATCATATTTCTCCTGTATTAGCTTCTCTGCATTGGCTTCCTGTAAAATCCAGGATTGAATTTAAAATCCTTCCCCTGACCTACAAAGCTCTAAATGGTCAAGCACCATCATATCTAGAAGAGCTCCTAATAACTTATTGTCCCACTAGAGCACTACGCTCCCAGAATGCAGAGTTACTTGTGGTACCTAGAGTCTCTAAAAGTAGAATGGGAGCCAGAGCCTTTAGTTATCAGGCTCCTCTCCTATGGAACCAGCTCCCAATCTGGGTTCGGGGGGCAGAATCTCCCGCCACTCCAGGACCTTTACGCCACCAGGACTCTGAAGCGTGCTGGAAAGATTGTGGCTGACCCCTCCCACCCCGGACACAAACTCTTTGAGCCACTCCACTCTGGCAGGAGGCTGAGGTCCATCAGGACCCAAACCTCACGTTACAAGGACAGCTTTTTCCCCTCCGCCAGTAGCCTTATTAACAAGGCCCGGAAACCACCCTGACTCTCTCCACACCCACCTCTGGCTCTACATGCCACTGGACTTAATCTGCTCTTTTTATCTTAATTGTTACTCTTATTTTATTACATCCTGTGTGTGTATATATACACATATTTATACTTATATTGTCTGTTCTGTTAACCTGTTTGTTTAACTTATTTTAGATAATGTGTGACATGCACCTATGACACCAAAACAAATTCCTTGTATGTGTAAAAAAGGTACTTGGCAATAAAGCTTTTCTGATTCTGATTCTGAAACTGTCACCACATTCAAGAATGAACTTAAAACTCTCCTATTTGATAAAGCTTATAGCTAGGGAGTGAGGAGTTGCAGTGTCCATCTAACTGGCCCACCTGCTTCTCTTCATAATTGTTAGATTAATAATATATAACAAAAGTAGAGGGAGGCAGGCCAGCACAGCCCGATCCGGCAGGGGAGAGTTTCAAGCCCGAACAGGCCACCTCTCCTTATGACCTGTCTCTCTTAGTTACGCTGTTATAGTCCTAGACTGGGGGCTTCGGGGACTTCCTTTTGACACACTGAGCTGCTCTCTCCTCTCCCTTTCTATTACCATTTGTGTGCATCCCGTTCCAGAAATGCTTGTTATTAATCCTAGCTTCTGGGGAGTTTACTCCCCGGAGTCCTTCTGTTTTTTCCCCCAGCGTATTTCCTTGGAGAACGTTGGCACCAAGATCCTGGTTGCAGCGGTCGCCGTGGTCCTGCTGCACTCCCTGCTGAGCTCAGCGGTGCCCTGCAATGTCATCCTGCGTCCTGCTAAACCCTGCTGCTTCCTGCTACATCCATCTATGCTCTGCTAGGCCACGCTACATCCTGTAACGCCCTGCAGCGCCCTGATATGACATGAACTACTACGACTACCATTTGAAGTCACTGTTCCATTATTAATGTGACTATTATCGCCAGTGTTCATCGCATCCCCAACCGGCACCGTCAGACACCGCCTACCAAGAGCCTGGGTCTGTCCGAGGTTTCTTCCCAAGAGGGAGTTTTTCCTCGCCACTGTCGCACTGGTCGCACTGCTTGCTCTTGAGGGAATTACTGCAATTGTTGGGGCTTTGTAAATTATAGAGTATGGTCTCAACCTACTCTATCTGTAAAGTGTCTCGAGATAACTCGTGTTATGATTTGATACTATAAATAAAATTGAATTGAATTGAAATGTCTGGCACTGCAGGATTTGATTCCCTGGCGGGGTAGTGTGTTACTGATGGTAGCCTTTGTTACTTCGGTCCCAGCTCTCTGCAGGTCATTCACTAGGTCCCCGCGTGTGGTTCTGGGAGTTTTGCTCACCGTTCTTGTGATCATTTTGACCCCACGGGGTGAGATCCTGCGTGAAGCCCCAGATCAAGGGAGATTATCAGTGGTCTTGTATGTCTTCTATTTCCTAATAATTGCTCCCACAGTTGATTTCTTCACACCAAGCTGCATACCTATTGCAGATTCAGTCTTCCCAGCCTGGTGCAGGTCTACAATTTTGTTTCTGGTGTCCTTTGACAGCTCTTTGGTCTTGGCCATTGTGGAGTTTGGAGTGTGACTGTTTGAGGTTGTGGACAGGTGTCTTTTATACTGATAACAAGTTCAAACAGGTGCCATTAATACAGATAACGAGTGGAGGACAGATGAGCCTTTTAAAGAAGAAGTTACAGGTCTGTGAGAGCCAGAAAACTTGCTTGTTTGTAGGTGACCAAATACTTATTTTACTGAGGAATCTACCAATTAATTCATTAAAAATCCTACAATGTGATTTTCTGGATTTTTTTTCTCATTTTGTTTCTCATAGTTGAAGTGTACCTATGATGAAAATTACAGGCCTCTCTGATATATATAGTGGGAGAACTTGCACAATTGGTGGCTGACTAAATACTTTTTTGCCCCACTGTACATAGAACCTCAAAATCCCATTGACACCCCTTTCCTCTGCAAATCTCACAATTTGAAACTGCTGCTGAAAATGGGCGAATCTCAACAAAGCTAAAAGTTGACGTCAACTTCTCAACTCCTAGTCTCTGTCACGCCCCAACATTTGCATAGGCTACACCACTGACCTGAGGTCAGCTTAGTCTTCTGAATCTAGCTAGGTCATGCAGATCTCCAGAGGTCCGCTATTTAATTACTAAATTCACTTCTGAGAATTTTTTATGTGAGAAATCAACTAGGAAGACGTCAAATATGGGCCGTTTTACGAAAGTTGAGGGCTAATTGCAAATTTTGTCCGGCTGTGTGTCGCAGTTCAGCAGGAGCTCAGCAGGCTAACATGACAGCGGCCGGTGCTGCCTCGCCATCCGGCGTGTCCTCATTCATAGATCCCGGCTCACTGTGAGCTAAATGGATCTCTGTCACGACCAGAAGCCCGCGGCGCTCCATACCCGCGCAAAGTCACCGTTTCTGGGTTACTGGACTACTAAATGCCATGGCCTGCAGCTAGCTGCGATCTTTAACCATAGGATTGAAGGGACACCAGCAGCTAACGAATCCCCTCAAATTGACAAAAAATGCATTTTGCATTGCAAATTGCAATTGAAATCGGACACAAGCATTAGCTTTGTAAGACCTTAGGGTAGATGTTATATAAGTGACTTGACGAAATTCAAACTGTAAATATATTATAGTTATGCCGAAAGTGTAGCTAGCTAGCTAGCCTCGATCTTTAGCCACCAATAGGATTGAATGGACACTAGCAGCTAACGAAACCCCTCCTATTCACAAAAATGCATTACATTGAAATTGGGCACAAGCTTTAGCTTTGTAAGACCTTAGGGTAGCTGTTCTATAAGTGGCGTTACGAAATTCAAACTGTAAATATATTATAGTTATGCCGAAAGTGTAGCTAGCTAGCTAGCCTCGATCTTTAGCTACACATAGGATTGAATGGACAGTAGCAGCTAACGAAACCCCTCCTATTCACAAAAATGCATTACATTTAAATCTGACACAAGCATTAGCTTTATATGACCTTAGGGTAGCTGTTATAAGTGGCGTGATGAAATTCAAACTGTAAATATATTATAGTTATGCCGGCAGCCAGACAGCTCCGCGGAGCCCCGAGCCCCGGTTGTCCAGTAGCTAACCTGTCTCATCAGACTGTGTGGACCTCCTGAAATCCGACACGTCTTACCCGATTTGCAATTAGCCATAAATCTTCATAAAACGGCCCATATTTCAGCTTTATATAGTTGATTTCTCGCATAAAAAGTCTCAGAAGTGAATTTAGTAGCGAAACATTGCAGTGTCTGAAATATGAGATCTGCTTTCTCGTCTCCAATGTGTTTCTATGTGGTTTGCTCAAACCAATCAGCGCACAGCTCATCTAAATATTTATCTTCATACCATATTTGGAAGAAAAGCTCTTGTTACAAATAGGGCCATATTAACAGGGTAGTTATGGGCCCATAAAATAGCATTCGGGCAATTTTCAGCCCAACCAATGTTACATACCCTATTAGGAGACCTTAAGGAACAGTGTGAAATACGCTATATCATCATTCTATCACTCCTTTAAACCACTCACAATCGTCATGGCCGGCGCTAAGCGCCAGATGGAGAAATGGCGCCTCTGCAAAATGGCCTTGGGAAGGAACATGTGTATGTTCAAAAGTTGTTTTAGTCGTTCAACAGAAAACTCAGATTGGACAGATAGTCCAGCTAGCTGTCTGGATTCACGATGCAGAGATCTGAGGAGCAGTTAACCATAGTCCTCATAAATCCACCGCAGTTTAGAATCCCAACACAAAGAAAGAGGAAGTTAACGGACATCCGGCCGAAAAGAGGGACATCTGGCGGTATTTCCAGCGGCACCAGAGCAATCCCAGAAGTGGAACGTTGTGGAAATAGACTAGCTGTGTGTCAGCTCATTTGGCAGTGGCTTGAATGTAACAGACGTTCATTAATATGAAATACTCGCACGCTATAGCTTTAAATGGATGCTAGAGCAGTGAGGTCAAAGGTCACGACCGACCTTTAAGATAAGGCTTATATTGGCACATAAGCATCATGGGAGCTCGCCGAGAACTTAGTTTGACCCGGAGCCTAGTGAGTGAGCTGATCACCACCTCCCTCTGGGCCAAAAGCTCCAAAGGATTCCTGACATACCACTGCTTCAATTACAGCGGCTGGGAGGGGAGAGGACATGACAGCGCAGTCTGGCTGCATGGGAGCCATGATGGAATGTAACTGAGTACATTTACTCAAGTACTGTACACAAGTACAAATGTTGAGGTACGTGTACTTTACTTGAGTCTTTTCTTTTCATGCCACTTTCTACTTCTACTCCACTACATTTCAGAGAGAAATATTGTACTTTTTACTCCACTACATTCATCTGACAGCTGTAGTTACTAGTTGCTTTACACATTAAGCTTTTTGCACACAAAACACATGTAGTTTATAGAAATGCCATCTTTGATTATAAATTAAACTACCCAACAATATAAAGGCCTACAAGTACAGCTGAAATGATTAGACCATTAAACACTTGTTGATTCACAGAACAGTTTGGATCGTTTCCAGTTTCTAAAATGTGAGGATTTTTCTGAATTGAGTACTTTTACTTTTAATACTTTAATTTCCCTTATGATACTTCCACATTTTTACTAAAGTAACATTTTCAATGCAGAACTTTTATGTGTAACAGAGTATTTTTTACAGTGTGGTATTAGTAATTTTTTTGAAGTAAAGGATCTGAATACTTCTTCCGCCACTGCATGAGAGAAAACAGCATCGCCTGGGAAGAAATCATACAGGCTGTCTGCAAGGAATACATGTGCACTTCTCCAGGGAGTATTACTGTAATCCATTACTGTTCTCACTAAGTAATGTAAAGTTTAAATTTTTAAATGCTCTGCTGTTTTACAAAGAAAACGTTGAGCTTTTAAAGGTACAGCAGCCTATTCACTGATTAGCCTACTAAGTATTGTTTATGTGTCTATGTGCATGTGGGCGTGAGCTGTTGCCTAGCAACAGCTGCTGTACTGTAAGTGGGAGAAGACAGACAAGTGCTGGCAGAGCAGATGTTGGAAGGAATTTCTAAAAGTAGAACATTTGAGAATAGCAGACTGAGACTGAGAGGACGAACTGTCATGTCTTAAAGGAACAGTTAACCCAAATTACAAAAAAACACATTTTGTCACCCTCTTTGTTCTTTAGCCCCGCAGTTACTGAAGTTTGACTTTGCTATTATTTGTATAATTTGTTCTGCAGCTAAAACAATACAACTGAGGCAAAGAGTCAGAGTTGTGTTGCTCAAAGCTTTCAAAAGCCATCGTAAATAAAAACCAAACATATCCACATGGCTAATTACCCCTACAGGTATGTAGGAAAATATGTTTCTTTTGTAAATTGGGTGAACTGACTCTTTACTAAAGCACGGAGGCTCCTCTTCTGTGTCCACACACACTGTCGCATTTTGATATAGATAGATAACTCAAATCAAACGTCGCTTTGGGTCTCACCCAGAGCATCAAAAAGTGGCACCAAGGTGTCCTGACCAAGCACATTGGAATATGATGCCAAAGGGGAACCCA
Source organism: Perca fluviatilis (assembly GCF_010015445.1). Taxonomy (NCBI): domain Eukaryota; kingdom Metazoa; phylum Chordata; class Actinopteri; order Perciformes; family Percidae; genus Perca; species Perca fluviatilis. Next base: position 3,707,592 of record NC_053124.1, on the reverse strand, counting down.
AAGCGTACAAAGTGACGCCCAGGGGTCCTGACTAGGGTTGGGTCCAGAATTCTGTAATATTTTGGGTACCAACCGAATTACGTCAGTACTATTGAGGACCGATTCCAAAATGCCAAAACCTGAGCTCAGACTGGAGGTTGTGAGGCAAGGCAACTTTATTTTTATAGCACATTTCAGCAACATGGCAATTCAAAGTGCTTTACATAAAACATTGAACAGCAATTAAAAATGGCCATGAAAATCAAACAGGCTTAAATAGAATAATATACAACAACAAGAATAAAAGTTACAGTGAGTGAGAAATTATTTTAATGAAATAGGTTCCATTTATACACATTGTGAAAAGGCTGCCTTTCTCCCTTTGTACTAGCCTCTGTTCCTAAAATTAATTCAGCGTAATGTTTTAGTTTAATGTTTTAGTTAAGTTGCTACTTTATCATTTAACATAGGCCTGTTTAGTGGGTTTATGGGTTCATAGTGTTTTTGCTATGGTTCTGCCTGTGATGTAGGGGGTAGATCAGCTGCTCACCAGCTTAATCAAGGAGGTGTGTCTGATTAGGTCCTCTCAGCAGGGAGGGGCTGGGAACTGCTAAGTTGTACAACAATGGGTAAGATAGTTCTGCAGTGAAAGACGTTTTTTATAATATTTGGGGTGCCTATTGTTGTGAGTGCACATATATGTATAAATAGTAATGTCAGCAGTACCTCTTCTATCTAAATGTAATGGTATTTTCTGATACAGAGTGTTGAGGTTCTCTTTCAGTTCATCTCCCCCTTTAATCACCGGTGCAGGTGGTAGGGTCCAATTAGCTGAGGCTGAGAAGTTAAAAGTGCCTTCAGAAGAAGGGAAAGGGAGAAAAGACTTGGCAGCTTTCTGTGAGGTTGCTGGTTTATCTGTTATTTTGCGGCAGTTTAATTGAGTTTTTGGGTATTTCCAGGATTTTGTGCACTTTGTCAGTTTTTTTTTTGTAAATAAACACCAAAGTTTCAGGCGCCGAAACACTTCATCGGCCTTTGTATAAGGAGGTGGTGTGACACATGCAATTCCTTGTATCTGAAAACATACTTGACAATAAACCATTTTCTGAAATGCAATAACAAAAGTATTACAAAGCAAGGATTTCCTTCAATGGTCAGAAATGTACTTCACAAAAGGCCTCCAGAAAAAAATAAAAATAGGTCAACATATAATTCAGACTGCGTAAAATCTTGATGATCAGATCAGTTTCTCAATTTGGTATCAGTAAGTATGAAGAAACCTTGAAAATAAAGGTCAGCCTCTATACTCTCACCTCAGTGTCTAATAATTACTCAGGTTGAAAATGCCCTTTTCGTCAGCGCCACAGAGAGAAAACACAGTGTTACAGTCTGAGGAGGTACGGGAGTCCTACCTTGCAGCCCTCACAAGCACTGACACCATAGTGGTAACCAGAGGACTTGTCCTGGCAGACGAAACAGGGCTTGTAGATTCTAGGAGGGGCCGGCGGGGACGGCGGGCTGGGGACCAGCTCTTCAGAACTAGTGCTCTGTGTTTCAATGGCTGCAGGAAATGCAAACAAGAAAAGAAAGAAGATGAACAGACTTGGTTTCTAATGACTGACTGATGCATTTAGACATGGTAATAGACACTGGTAATATAAAAAAACACATTTTAAATATATACAAAAAATGTGTTCCTAAAAATTTTAAAGCCCCAGAAAACCCTCCTTCGGTATCAGGAGGTTGAGTTTAGCCATTCTAGCAGTTTCAGTACTAGTGGTAATGGTAATGGTCAGTAAGGGCACTTTCAGACCTGCCTCGTTTAGTTCAGTTGAATCGCACTAGAGTTTGTTTGCCCCACTGGTGCGGTTCATTTGGGCAGGTGAGAATGTGGCAATCGCACTCAGGTGCGCACCAAAAGCGGAACAAACAAGTGTACAGAGACCAGCTTGAAGACGGGGTCTTGGTACGCTATTAAACAAACTCTGGAGCGGTTCATTTGTGGTGAGAACGTGATCCGACCTCGAACCAACTATATACCCTGCAAGTCTGAGCTGAATGTCTCTTGTAGTCAGGTATGTTTAGCAATCTGCGATGCAGCAGAACATGCAAAATGTAGCAACTTACAGTGTTTCTCTCAGAGAAATAGACTGCGGTCAAGTTCGCCCTGTACTCGCATCTCCGTGGTCAAACCAGTTGCTGCTATAGTTGGAGACAGACGCCAGCAGAGCAGAGCGAACTCTCGGTGACCAGACCAGATGTAGCAATGTTGCTCACAAAACAATGTCTGATTATTTTAATGAAATGAGCTGGTTTAACCACGGAGTTGAGAGAAATATTCTGTAGTCCGGAACACAGGACCTTCTTCCTGTATTTACTTTCTTGCTTCCGCCCCAGATACATCAGACCAATAAGAGGAGTGAACGTTCTTGTGTGATATGTATTGACACATGTTGTTGCTACGCTTGGATTTTCCCAGGTGTGAAACCCAACCAAACCAAGGGGAAATCGCTCCAAGTTTACAAACTCATCAACTGATTCAGACCAAAGCAAACAAACTATAGGTGTGAAAATGCACAAAGTCGCGCAGTCAGTCAGTTGCTAGGTCCACCACTTTGGAGCAAGGGGAAATCCTCAGGATCCATTACAATTGCATCAGTGATCCCCTGAAATGATTTGATGTCATCAGGGTACAATTTAACTTTGTCCAACACTGTGGTTTATGACCAAATACCTGCAAAACTAATGACATTCAACCCTCTATGCTACTAAGATGCTAAACTAACATGGTGACCATGAACATGCTAAACATCAGCATTTAAAGGTAATTGAGCGCATCACATTTTGCCATTGAGCGCATGTTAGCATGCTGATGTTAGCATTTAGCTCAAAGCACCACTGTACAGCCTCATAGTGCCACAAGGGGGGCTTAAATGTGCCATGTGAGGTGTTCTTGTAAATGAACAAAAGTTAAAATTTTTCACTAAAAACACAATGTGTATCCTTGAGATCTAACAAATGTGTGCATTTCCTTACTTACAAAACATTTTCAAAGTCATTAGAAAAGCTTGTGCAGTGATCTTCTTCACTGTCTTTGTTGGCACATTGCTCATTCGTGTGTTACCGCGACCACCTGCCCATCAGTGGAATAGGATGAAACCTGTGGTAGGACTGCGTAGTTAGCTAGAGTTATAATCTGTGTTTTTGGATCCCCTTTTCCAAGGATTCAAACAGTACGCCGCTTCACACACAAGTGAGTAGAAGAGCGACTCTGTTGCGTTAGCTCTGCCTACCCTCTCTGGCGGACTAATCATTGTTGGCGATGGAAGACCCGTCACTAACTGTGCGCCGCTTGTGAATTTATTTATTTATTTATTTTTCAGGAAGGCAAGGGCTTTCATCAGTGGGCCATAGGCTCAATTACTGTTGTCACAGTAACAGTTCGACACTTTGAGATTATTACTTGAAATTATGTGGGTCTCTACAATCTGCCTAAAGGTTATTGCATACCCAAGTACAGTTTGAAATGTTTACCACTAGGTCAGATCTGGCTGTAAATCTGATGGACCATTTTACAGCATGGAACAGGAAGAGGGTGCTGCATTAGTTAAAACCAGGGGCTGATGCAAACACTGTAAGTGAAGCCAAAATAGCTGGATCGCACCCTGGTGGCTGGCTGCAGTATAGGTCATAAGCTCTGCCCCCTCCATGTTAGCGGATTGGACACGTACCAAACTAAAGACTTAAAGAACAGGTCAAATACATTTTTCCCAAAAATGGTTTGTCATTTTAGGTAGTTCTGATCACGCTGATTGGTCAAGTGTACATTTTTCTGATCAGTATGTCTTTTATTAGTTATTTGATGCTATTAAAACTGTGTGAAACATCATGATTGACAGGTGTGATTGACTAGTGATTGGCTCGACGGGTGTATGGGCGGGATGGCAGCGCCTGAATCCGGGATATTTTGGCTTCACTTTTGTACAGTGGGAGGAAGTGGAGACGCACCATCCATCTTTATATACAGTCTATGGATAAAATTGGACAAATCAGGAAACATTAAGCAATGTTGTTTTTGGGAGATGTGCTCCTAATTTGCATTACAAAAGCACAAACAGTACTTCACAATAGTGCAATCATAACACACTTAGCACCTAGAAGTAAAAATGTACCAGACTTTGAATCCATGCAAAGACCAAACCGCTGCAGACAAAATGAAGAACAGTCTCTCCAGCATCTCTACTGATTAGATTACTTTCTTCCGTACTTCATCAGAGTAAACTCAATTACTGATGGTAAGGGACAAGCTCTTATAATTACTGGACCCTCGTCCTTGCATGGAATTCCCTGGCGATTTAATCTAATCTTCTGCTACATTCACCCTGTGTGACTTTTTGCGTACGCCGAATTAGCAGTTTTGCATTCGGCAACTTCAGTGGCTCGAGGGAAGACTTAACAAGTCTGCGGCACATACAGTGCTGAACGTGAGGATGAATGTTACATCTGTAATAAGGGATGAGAAAGTAAGATGATCACCAAGGTTAATTAGAATGAGATGATTCATAAATCTATCGATTCTTGCTCTTATCTGGGTTTGAGGAGCAGTTTAAGCAGTAAGGAGAAGTCTCTGTGACTCGTTATGAAACGTGAATTGACTGCTTAAAAGTTCATCAGAATCTTTAAGTAGACTTCCATAAAGCTGACATAATGGTGCTGCGTTAGGATTTGGAAAAGTTTGCTGGTCTGAATTTCAAGTGGTATTCATGATTGGAAAGTAAACAACGTCAGTTAGGAAAGTCAGCCATGTTACTTCTCCATTCTTCAAACAACTCCAGTGTGACCTGGATTCAATGATGAGGACAAACAGACTTTCATTGAAGTCAGGTCATCTCATTGCTCCAAATGGTTTCCCTGTGTTGTTGGCAGAGAGCAGTCCGAAGCAGCTTGCACATAAAGCAGATGTATGGTGAGACACAAAACTGGAGGCAAGCCAGAGGTCTGACACACAAAGCCATCTGATAGGGGAGAGAGGGGGGGAAATAGATGCTATGGCATTTTGTGTTTATGCAAGCATATAACTAAGAGAGTACAAGTGCAAATAAATTGGGCTGGAGTTTCAGTACTGATACCAAAACATAACTTTTTTTTAAACCTAACTTTCAGGAATAAAAACATGTTTTTCCTTAATGTGTTCATATAACCATAGTCTGGATCAACGGAGGTACTTTTCAAGGATGACGCCTCACATCTCACCTTCCACTCTCTGTGAAGAATCCTTTTGGATGCGAGGCAACATCACACATCTTCAAGAATTTCTAGCAAGTCTAGTTGCCTTTGCTTATCAAAGAGAACCACAGCTAGCTAGCTAACCAAAGATGTACCAAAAAGGTACTGAGGTTCAATCATGGATGTATTATAAGAATTGAATACAGCGTTGGAGGCGGAGCCCTGTTCATTCCTATGAGAGTCGCTCAGTGGCGCATGAAGCCATCATGGAGCAAAAAATTACCCAGATGTTTGGCACACTGGGTATTCTAGTGCACCAGCAGGCGCACTAGAGCCCTCCGCTGACCGAGTCGGCTACTTACGATTTAGCACTCCTTCACTTAAATAGGGATTAGATTATATAATCGTGTGGCCCTCCTAGACTTTCCAAATGTTATCTGACTGACTGGATCAAGTTCTGATAGTAAAATGAGGGTTTTTGGGATTTCGACGCGCAAAAACACTTATGCACCGATTAACAGACGTCTCTAAAGTCTATGGGAAAAAGTCTTTTTGGGCCAGAGGGCATCATGTGATAGACCCGGAAGATGTAATTCCACTGTTTGGACACTGTTCAATTTGCCAGGCGCACTTCCTGGGGCCCTGGGTTCAATACCTAGCCCTAGTTTGAAGTATAATTTTTTCTAAGGTCAATAATTGAGATTCTGTTTCTTCTGAGCATGGGAAACAATCTCCTGCTTTGAGTCAGTGTAAAATGCAGCAGCAAGTCTGACAAACTCTATAGCTATGCCCTAATTCCATGCTGTGCGCTTTTGAGTATGTTCCATCCATACACTATTTATAGGCACACTGTTTAAGAGATGACAGTGTACCTGTCCTTGGATGTTGGTGTCCCTGTTGAAGGACCAAAAGCCAAAGAGTCAATTCATAATAATGCAAAAGAGGAGACAAGCCTTAGATCCTAACACTGAAGAAGTTGCAACCATGAACTGTATGTATGTGGATTGCCGTTTTGAGTTTGCATTTTGGCCGTCGACATCTTGATATTTTGGATCCATAAGTGACCATGTTTTTGTTTGTTTGTTCTGAAATATTACATAAATATATAATTTAGCTGTAACCTAAATATTGATACAAGAGCAATATATCCTCAACATAATTCACATTGGTTGACATGTGCTCTCTGATCTCCTAATTCATTGTGTGCGTGTATGGTTGCTTTGATAAAAGAAGTGTTTCATTTTATGCACGCACGCACGCACACAGTAACATCCCTGCCTATATCAAACATGGTGTCCACCTGAGATGAGGATGTATGCCTACTGGAGCACAAAAACAATGCATATTAGCCTTCTTCCCCAGGAGGTGCAGCGCACTTTAACATACATCGAGAGAAAAAATACTTTTGTTACTGATATGCCTTTGGAGCATTTGTCATGGCTGGGTAGTCCCACACTGAGGAGAGGCAACAATTCAGCCCTGGTGCCTATTAGAAACTCATGGCTGCGTCTGGGATGCAGTGTGACCACCTGCAGACAGATGGGACGCATAAACGTGGATTCATTACGTGTGTGTGTGTGTGTGTGTGTGTGTGTGTGTGTGTGTGTGTGTGTGTGTGAGGAGGGGGTGGCCAATGGGTACCTGTATGCTGCCGTATAGGTCCTATCATGTGCAGGAGAGCCTTTTTCCATTTTCTGCGTGATTGAACTTTGAGTCGACTTCCCCGCATGTTAACATATACAGAAAGCCCCATTTGAGAAATAAAGGCTGGTGATAGACAAGCACAAATGGCGAGCCTGGCTTAAGAGCAGGCAGAGAAAAATGTGTGCCTGCTGAACTCTTAGCCTCTGGCTGAACTTGCCGCCAGGGGTCGAACAGGAAAGCACACACTCCCTGCTGGAGGCTGCAGGCAGAATGACGGGAAAGACAAGAGAAAACAGCTCCTCTGATTGGCCCGTCCACTGGGACTGAGCCTGCTGACACCCGGAGCACACCCAAATAGAGCTCAACAGTTAGGTTCCAGAAGTTAAAATCCCATTCATTTTCTGCATAAGGATTTTGATTATTAGCCATAATGTCTAAACCAGGGGTATTGCATGTTTTTTAAGCCAAGGACCCCTTTAACTGAGAGAGACAGAGCAGGGACCACCTACTACATATATTGTATGAAATGAAGTTGCATACTAAACTGGGCCTACAATAATGTGTATGGCAGCCTAAAGCCTTTATGCATACATTTGTAGCGAATAAAAAGGTATGTATAGCAGACAAACAATAAGCTATAAAAATAATAATTGTTGACATGATGTTATAAATCATGTTTCATGTTAAACATCCATGTGGCACAGCGAATCCTTATGGCGTGTTCCCACCAAATGCGTTTCACGCAAATTCGGCGGCGCAATTATATACAAAGTCAATGCAAAGACACGAATAGGCGCCATATGGGGACGGAAAGAAACATTGTTGGTGCCTATAGCTCTACACCGGCTGGTACGCTAGTAGCGCGAGTAACACCATTAAACAGACATTTTAATTATTGAAAAAAAAATCACAAAATTAACAATCCCTGTTAAAGATCTTTGGCCTAAAACATCCAAGATAGACTGACCACCAGAAACAGTGGTTTATGTTCCTGTAGAAGCCACAAGTCCGTATGAAATCTACCTTGTTTTAGGAAAAGCAATGTCATGCAGAAGTACTACACGACCCATATTTCTTAGTGTAATAGCGACGTCTCTAATTGGTGAAGCTCACGGATACCATGGAAATGTTTAAGGCACCCGCAAACCTTGCGTCTATTATCTGGTCAATAATCGTTTGCCGTTTTTAAAATGTTCTTTTGCGCCAAATGAAATGTTTTATGGTCATGATTCATCTCGTAGCTGGTTGGCTTGGTTCCAGGCTTAAAGGGGTGATAGAATGATTATATAGGGTATTTCACACTGTTCCTTAAGGTCTCCTAATGGGATATGTAACATTGGTTGGGCTGAAAATGTCCCAGGTGCTATTCTTTTGGCCCTTACACTGTAATAAATTTCATGTTAGTTTAACTTGGAAATGCAAGTTCCCCTGCTGCCTTGAAAATCGAAGTTCACTCAACTTGAAGACTGCCTTTGTTTCAACTTAGAAATTAAAGTTAATGAGGTTGATGTAACTACAGTGTTCTAGTTTTGTTAAAGTTGTTCTTTTAGTTGATTTAACTTTGTATTACTTGCTTTAACTTCATACTTTAAGTTAAAACAAATCATTTATTTTCTTTAATAATGCCAGAAACCTTCCTTGCCTAGTATAACAGACATACCTCTCTGCTTTATTTCAACTCACACTTTCAAGTTAAAACAACATAACCACATTTATAGCAGAGATACCGTGGGTGCTTGGGTAGGGCCACCCCAGGACCCCCATGCAAAATAGTGGCCTCTCTGCTGATCTTGTGTCACTTGACATAAAATGGCCGCTAGTGAAGTGACACGCCGCAGATTAATGGCTGAAGGAAGCCTATTACTGCTCAACATCTAACACCGCAATACTCCACCTCTTATCAAACGTAACAGTCACTTAACTCATGGTTACAAATGTAAACCAGCACAGCAATGACAATTACCAGGCAACAAAACACTACATTCTAAACACACGTTTAATAAACAGAATTCATAAAGTTACATTTGTATTTCGAACAAACTGCAAACTTTTCAGCAAACTCTATTTACCGCCTTGCATCATGGGAATTGGCCAGCCAATAAACCAGTTGCAGTCTTGACTGCAATTGGTTGATAACTTAACTTACATACCTAAGTTCAATCAACGCATAAATTTTTTTAAATAATCAACCCAACGAATAAATGCAAGTTTAACTTTCAAAAACTCATAAAGTTGAGTTCAAAATCGACAACTTGTATAAGCTTGTTCAGTTAAAAATAAGAAATAAGTGGACATAACTAAATGGGTCTGTAATATTTTACAGTGTATGGATCCGAATGTCTCTATTTGGAATGACGGCTTTTCTTCCAAATATGGTATGCTCATGAATATTTAGATGAGCTGTGCACTGATTGGTTGAGCGAACCACATACACACACACACACATTATAGAAGAGACAGCAGGTGTCATATTTCAGACACTGCAACGTTATACATTGTTTGTCTGCTATTTCTTTATTAAATTCACTTCTGAGACTTTTTTTATGCAAGAAATCAAATTTGGTAAGACGTGTCTGACTTCAGGAGCTCCACACAGTCTGCCCCTGCTGTACTCCATACCCAGGGGAAAGTCACCGTTTCTGGGTTACTGGACTATCTGGGCTCGTGGCACCATGGAGCACGCTGGCTGCCAGCTGCCGGCATAACTATCGTATATTTACAGTTTGAATTTCGTCACGGCATGTATATCACAGCTACCTTAAGGTCTTGACAAACCTAACACTTTTGTGAATTTGAGGGGTCTCCTTAGGAGGAGGCAAGCTAGATCTCACTTGTTGAGCTCTGTCCAGCTCACTCCCGGGCAAGAGGCGTTTATTTCCCCAATTGTTTGTTTAAATAACTCAACACACATATCCATTGTAAGATTAACTGGAACCTGTGGTAAGAGATTGTGGGCGTAACAAGCTCGCTGACCTCACCTGACATATTTCACCTCTACATAGTTGATTTCTTGCATAAAAAAAGTCTCAGAAGTGAATTTAGTGATAAAATAGCAGATGAACAACATATAACAGTTATGAGATTTTGAACGATGTAAATGTAAATGTTGGGGCATGACAAAGGTAGAGACTAAAGCCAAATAAGGAGGAGCCACCGAGTTGACGTCAACTCGGTGGTTTGTTGAGATTTGCCTGTTTTCAGAGGCAGTTTCAAATTGTGAGATTTGCAGAGGAAAGGGATGTCAATGAGATTTTGAGGTTCTACGTATGTCTTATTTACCCACCAAACTGTTATTCAACTATGACAAGGTAAAATCGGTTTTGCATTCTATCACCCCTTTAAAACTCTTTCTATAAACATTTTCTGAACTGTCAAAGAGAGTGAATGGGGAAAAAAAACATTTAAAAAGTGGGAGCTCACTGTAGAGCTCTATACGTACTTGGCAGATACTGGCTTTTTTAGCCAGTCAGTATGAGGGATGAACGTCAAAAAAACATACAGCTGATGAAAGTGTGTGAACTTTAAAACTTTGCTCTCAGATTAGAATGAGTTTTGACTGATAGCACAAAGACATGATGTGATAATCTCCTCATGTCTGCATCTGATAAAGGCCCTGGTGTGAATTCATCTGATGTGCCATTACTAGTGCCACAGTCTCTCAAAAAAAGAAAAGCTCATTAGCAACAAATGCATCCTTCAGTTTATGGGGTTTTCTACTTGGTCCAGTATGGAGTGGTGTACAGGCAGAGCTGGTGAGGACATATCAAAATGGGTCTGGCCTTTTCCAAAAGGAAGAGACTAGCCCGTCTGATCGTGTGACCGCTCGTGTTTTGGCCATGTCTGAATTTTGTTTTGCGATATCAAGATGTCAGCAAATAACGTGGGGAGAACAGTGTTACGACAGCTGCAAAGATTAATTGATGAATCAATTAGATGTCAACTATTAAATCTATCTGCAAACATTTTGACAGATTAATTGGTTTGAGTCATTTTCTATTAAAAACAAGTAAATTATTTTTTGGGGAATGTTTGTGTGTGTGTGTGTGTGTCTATATATATATAATATATATATATTCAATCCAGTGTATTATTTCTTGTATATTCTGTATGTGTGCTATCTGATATGTTGCTGCTGTAGCACTGACATTTACCAATTTGGGATCAATAAAATCTATCTAATCTAATATGGCGCACCGTATTTGATCGTATTATTGGAAAGGGTTAGGGGTAAGGGTTAGGGTTAGCCCTAACCGAAAAATTGCAATAACAGTTTTGGTGCCAAAGAAGAAGAATAAAGTCAGTTCATCTTGGATCCGTAATGCTAAAGACCCAAGTCACAAATGTCTAGAGCTGCAAAGATGAATCGATTAGTTTTCAACTATTAAATTAATCTGCAAACATTTTGAAAATTGATTAACCAGTTTGAGTCATTTTTCAAGTAAACAATTTTCTGATTGCAGCTTTGTGAAATGTGAATATGTTCTAGTTTCTTCTCTCCTCTGTGACCGTAAACTGAATATCTTTGAGTTGTGGACAAAGCAAGACATTTGAGGACGTCATCTTGGGCTTTGGGAAACACTGATCCACATTTTTCACCATTTTCTGACATTTTAGAGACCAAACTACTAATCAGTTCATCCAGAAAATAATCCACACATTAATCAACAATGAAAGTAATTGTTAGTTGCAACACTACTATTGCCAATAGTATAACAGCCAAAACTATAAAAATAAGATCCCTCTTGTAATGGAAAACAGGCTTTCTTCCAAAATTGGTATGACATTAGTATTATGTAGCTACTGTGAAAGCTAAACACCCAAAACAATGTATTGATCACAGAGTGGCCCAAAATGGAATTATTCTTTGTGTGTTAATTTCTCTACAAAAAATAATGTATGTGCCCTGAACTAACTCTGAGGGCCACCTAGGGTTCATGGACCCCTTGTTGAATATCTCTGTTCTAATTCCTTGTCATTAGTTGCTGTACAATTTGGAGCCTGTGAATAGTTTTCTGATTCATACCTGTTAAAAGACCTTTACAGTGAGGAAACATTCAAGTATGATTTGACATTGGATTTAGTGTAAGTGAAAAAACTGACAGGATTCCTGGAATATATTTAAGATTTAGGCGCAAGATTGGATGACGTTGCTAGTATTTAATCCAAATTGAGGCTGGAATTAACCAGGACAAGAGACACCCCAGCGAGTCCAACACTCAAAAAGCAATATTACACATTTTTATTTTAGACATTTATTTACTATTTTGTTCATATATTAAGCTACTTTTGTGAACCCAAGACTTTTGTTAATTCATTTCAAGCACCAAAACAATTGAGTGTAGGTTTATTTTGAAGTGATTTGAGAAATTTCAAAAAGTAATCAACTTTTCAGCTTTAGGGCCAAATTATCTCTTTACACATTGCTCTAGAACTAATTTGGGCCTCACCTTACATAAAGCTGGGTTTGTTCTGAACATTTTGATATGAAAGACATGGGGATCAAGTTATATACATTTCTCTTAAAAGGTAAATTTAAAAATATATGTAAAAATACCCTTAGACCTCAGAGGGTTTAAACACCATAGGTTTCTTAAAAAAATAAAATAAAATAATAATAATAATTATAATTTATGTGTGTGCAAAACGCTGTGTGCAGAATGTTTTTACTGCTTGCTCAGACTTTAGACACAGATCTAATGCAGTAGAAAACGGTCATTACCAGTAAATTGTCTTTGGGCTCTTGGCAGCAACCCTCAATAAATATACAGTGGGCGCCAAAAACCCTAACACTGACACTGGTTCAGCCCACGATGAGCAGTGGGAGGCAGGATGGGAGCTGATTTAGGTAATGTTGAAATAATCTTCAGAGCTGCAGCATCATCTATCCGCTCTGTGTGCCCTCTATGTGCTTATATCCAGTTCCCCCAGTCTGAAAAGCATTGACATGTAAAACTCTCCCCACATGGTCCACACCACCAACAGATGGCAAAGAACCCGAAGCAAAGTCTGTCGTAGGCAGCACACAGGCAATTTAACACAATGATGCCGCATTCCGCATAATGCAGGCAGAAGGTGCACACTTAATTTTAGTTTAAATAGAAATCAATTGAAAGCAAGAACCATAAATTGCAGTGATTGCTTAAACGTGGCAAATGATAACAGATCTGCAAAAAACTATAACAGGGAGAGAAAAACAGTGGTGTGGGGGGGAAAAAATCAAATCATGATTATATTGTGTGTGTGACGATTTTTAAAATGGATTTGTTTTCTTGCCACAATCAATATTCTTTATTTATTATTTTTTTTTTTTTAACCAATTCACCTAGCTTTTTTTATGTTTTTACTGTATAATCTGTTTCTAGCAAAACAGCCAAAGCAGAAAAAGTAAATAAATAAATAATAAATAAATGTCAGACTAACTGACATGTGATGTGCATTCTTCTTAGAAATCTATTAGTTTTTAGAAATATCCCATGATATATTGTCTCTTGAAGTATATTATTTAACTTTGGTTTTTGTTAAAGTGATGGTTCGGAGTAATTTCACCCTAGGGTCCTTTGCACCATGACCTCAAGCCAAACACCCCCCCAGAAGCTTTTTTCACCTGGGTCTAACATTGGGAGAGTTAGCGTAGCGTAGCGTTAGTCGCTGAATAGCTTAGCGCAGAGGCTAATGGATCCGAAGTGTCTCTAAACATTACCCCACTAATAATGCCCGAAATGATACCAAAGGTCTACACTAGTATATATAGGTTATGCACTCATAAAACGATGGATTGTAAAGTTTGTAAGTACACCAGAAGGTTATGTAAATAACACTTGCCTGCTGGCTTCTGCTCTCTGCTGTTGTTGTTGCTGCTGTAAGACAAGTGCTTAGGGACATCTACAAATTACAACACCCGAAAAGAGATGCAACAAAAATATTTTTAATAATTTAACTTATTTTTAAAGTAAGTGCTGTAGTATAACTAGCAGGAGACAAGTAATAATTGAGGTAAGTTTGGAGACATTACCTTATTTAATCATTAAATTAATAAATATTTAAATATTTTTGTTGCATCTCTTCGTGTTGTAATTTGTAGATGTCCCTAAGCACTCTTACTGCCCGGTAGTAACAGCAGCAGCAGCAGAGAGCAGAAGCCAGCAGGCAAGTGTTATTTACATAAACTTCTGGTATACTTACAAATTTTACAATCCATCGTTTTATGAGTGCATAACCTATTTGTACTACTGTAGACGTTTGGTATCATTTCGGGCATTATTAGTGGGGTAATGTTAAGAGACACTTCGGATCCATTAGCCTCTGCGCTAAGCTATTCAGCTGATAACGCTACGCTACGCTAACGCTCCCAATGTTCGACCCAGGTGAAAAAAGCTTCTGGGGGGGTGTTTGGCTCGAGGTCATGGTGCAAAGGACCCTAGGGTGAAATTACTCCAAACCATCACTTTAAAGAAGGAAAAGAAAATCGCAAACTAAATACTATCGAATCACAATACTTCTAGAATCGCAAAAAATAAATACAAATCGCAATATAAAAAAGAATTGGTACACATGTATCGTAAAAACATGTAATCAGGACAAAAGCATATCGTCCCATTTCTATAAAAGAGCAACAACAAAAAAGATGGATGAAGAGAGAGAGGCATTTCCTGGAGCTTTGTGTTAAGGGGAAAGCTGTGGTGATTTGGGTGTGTAGCGGTGGGCATAGCCTGGGAGGATTGGAGGAATATTACTCCCAGTCGCTGGATCCAGCTCCTCTCCTCCTCT